>NC_056467.1:15698042-15797902 GCF_008729295.1 Plectropomus leopardus | reverse complement strand
ACTGTAAGTATGTACACAGTGATGTTGTGTACATGTTGTACACATGCACACAAACTCAAATAAAATTTGCAGGGAATCACGTGTACCTGCTTATCTCGTACAAAGCATACATTCTGTATTTGTACTACTGGGCCTGTGAAGGCTTTATGAATATGACAGAAAATTTGATATTACTGAAATACATATTTTTTGAATGTATTCTTTTTCTTACAAAGAAAATTTTTTGGTGTTAATGGTGGCATAAGAGATTAGATGGGACACGTGGCTTGTGTAGACTACTACAAAAGCAGTATAATTCTCAAAACCAGCACTTATAATGTTGCCTCTTTGGATTATTCTTTCTCTCCTTGACATCACTGTTGCTGAACTGAGGAAGTGGCCTTATAACCCAGAGACATTACATGAAAGTTTAACAAAAACTGTTTCAAATGTAAGGCCTTCAGAGAGACAGGAAAATAGGATTGTTTTCTTCTTCAGAACTTTCAATAGATAACTGGTTGTTGTAGAAATATGTGTTTAAACATGTATTTCAGTTTTCACTTTTAAAGGGGTTGACAGCTGCTGATTTGATCTATGTGCCTCATCTACTCAACAGTTACCTCTTAATAACGTGTTTCACATTTTGAACAGATATCTGAATACTTTTTTACTTGACTTTTAAATGAATGGAAGTCTTTACACTCACTTTAGAAAGTTAAATTTCTGACTGACACACACAAACACTTCTGTTTTTTTACTCTCAGCCCAAAATCAGGTTTGATGGCAGTTTGCGTTGTGCTCTTTCTGGATGTGAACTTGTTCCTTTGGTACTCTTTGATACTAAAAAAGGAAATTGTATTTTAGTAAGATTTGCTTACTGTGTGTCCAATGGAGGCTGCTCCATCTTTTTAGACTTTCAACTAGCACCAGCCCAATTTATCTCATCTCAGTGTGGTATTGCAGAAAAACAACAGGACACAGCACTAAACTTTTTCATGACACTGATATGACTGGACTTGTTCAAAGTATCTCAACTGACTGCAGTGGGTAGAATTTAACAGCCATTTTGGTTGGAACAGATGGTGTTTGCCATTTGTTGTGCCTTGCTAAAGGCATAATTTGCACTGTTTTAACACTGATAAAAGAAAATGTATGTTGTTCCTGCCTTTGGGCAAATGGCCCCACTGTATCTGTAAAGTGTCTCCACAGGATTAGCAGTAATTGCTATTGATTGATATTGTTTCACTGGTCAGTCCATTTTTAGGTTACGTTGTTTTTTGTATGTATTTTTGCGTGTGCAAGACCTCCTGTGCCAAAACCCAAAAACATAATATCATGGTCTAAACTCAGGTTTTTCCTACTCTCAAACAGCTTCATCCCATAATCAGAACCTATTTCCTTGAAATCTGTCAAACTGATTTCTAGAATAAAATTTATCATCTAGCTACTGTATCTCAAAACAATTGTTTTTAAAAGAGTAATACTTTTGTGTTTGTAAATGTATAGAAAATGATCATTTTGTAAGACTTGATTTCCAATATTGATGTGTACCATTTTATTAACTTACACTTTGTGGTAACTTAATCGTCTTTTCAATTCAGGGTTAGTTTCAGGGGCAGGCGGCCACAAGTTCAGACTCAGAGAAGCAGCGAGAGGTTAAGAGGAACCAAGTCATTATCTCAATAATGTAAGGCATTTACTTGCATTAAAGAAATCAGAATGTAAATAATTTTCTTGGATTATTTTTGTAAAATTTTAAAGAATATCTTAAATGTTATACTAAAATAAAACCTTTAATATCCAATTTAATTGTATTGTTGTTGCTGATTGAAAACAAGTCACAGTAAAAATAACTGTATCTTTATTTAAATGTACTACATCCACCAAAAAGGCACTTCCATCGAATTTCTGTCTTTTACAAAATTGTCAGAACACATCTTAAAGAGGCTGAAAAGTGACAGTGGTAAACCCAAAAACCTATCTATTTATCATGAAAGAATTGGGCAACATAGATGCATCTGGCAACAATAATGTAAGCTCCTCGTCCACAGTGACAATGCTCTAAGGGGAAATATTACCAAAAGCGCACAACCTCTTTTTTTCACAACACATACAGTACATGTCCTGGTGTAACTATCAAACTAACCCAAAAAATGTTTTAACACCCAGTGCAATAAATATACAACAATTTGAACCTTTTGTGTTTCGGAAACATGCATGAGACCTATTTTAACACCTACCTTTGACTATGATGAATCTATCATATTGTAAAGCTTGAAAAATATCACAAGTGGTTTAATCCAATTTTTATCCCTACATTTATTCAATTTTACTTATACTCACAGATCCATTACATCAGATTTTGCTCAAAATGTATGAGTTCTAACCAAAGAGGAAATTTAAAAAAGGAAAAAAAGGCGCTGGAAGTTGGAATACTCCTTTCATTATCTTTCACCACCACTACTTAGATTAAATAAAACGTATCTCGAACACAAGAAAAACGTGGAGATTTGTCTAAGTGCAACTGTACGTACAAACTGTATTAGCACATGTGAGCACAAACTGAATTTACAAACTGTTGTTAAGCTTAAAGCGGGTGCGGCAGATGTCTCACGCTACATACAGAGGAAATTAAACAAACCCTCGGTATCAAAATACATTCATAACGGTCACTGCTCTAGCTTTCAAAAAATCTTACACTCTTAAGTGAGCACCTGGCCAAAACCAATGGCGGAAAGCATAAAACAACATCCATCCATTTTGCATATTTCTTTAACAACAACAAATGCGAATTGCTGACAGTTGAAAAAAAAATCACCCTCATGCTTTAAACCCTTAATGTATCAGCAAAAATCAGCATCAGCTAATCCTGGATTTGTGATGCACTGTGACACAAGACGTTAAATGAAGGTACATGTGCAGTGGCTCACTCGTGATTGGGCTAATTTGCTGTGTAAACACATCAACCTCTCAGGATTTTACAATAACTAATTGTCCTTTTTGTTTCCGCTATCTTGAAGATTCTGAAAAGACACAACAACAAAAAAAAGAAGAGAGGAAAATGTCAGTAAATGTGTGACAATTCATCTACTGTTAATCTATATATTTTGTGTTTCTTCAGTTGAGAGCTTGGAAATTTACAGGATTTGTTGTTAAAAATGTTTGTTTTCAACAACAAAAAATAGGCCCTAGCTATTAAGTCAACAGACTTTGAGTTGATGATGAAATGGACTTGCTTCTTCACTGTTAATCATTGAGGAGCCATGTGTCTAATCTGCCTGATGCTGATTAGTTTCAACGGCTCTCTGAGATTGTTATTTCTGAGTAGTGAATGACCCAACAAATAACTGTCCTGCTGTGTTTGGAAATTAGCATCACCTGTAGCTCCTGATGTTCTTTCAGCAGTCTGTCGTACTCCCTGGCGAGACCCTCCATCTGCTTCTTCAACACATCTGCCTCTAACTGGGAGTTCTTCAAAGCTGAAGAGGAAACAAGCACACATCAGGAAGGGGCGACCCTGATTAGTGTCCAAAAATTCAGTGTCCAAACAAATGTCTCCCTTTCTTTTTCTTGAGTTGTGACATCTAATAATGGCCAGAAATTATTATGATGTCACAGTGAAGTTAACCTTTTGGATATAAAAAATGTCATAAATGAATAATTTATATGCCATGAAAAAAGTGTTGTAAAAAAGCCATGGTAGAGTGTGTCAGGAAAAAACATCAGAAAAGACATTGTATACTATGTCATGACAACATCACAGTTTATAGTATGCGTTAAAAAGTGTAATAAAAAAGGTTGAAGTACAGTTAGTTGCAAAAAGTGTCATAAAGAGGTCATAGTATAGTACATCATAAAAAGTGTCACAAACATGTCTAAGTATGACACAAAAAGTGTCAGAAAACTTTACAGTATAGTTTGATAAAAAAGAAATGTCATAAAATGTAATGTAAATGTAAATGAAAAAGCTGGTTTTAAAAAGCCATGGTATACCATGTCATAAAAATACTATAGTATTGTAGAAAAACTGTCATTAAAAGTCATAGTATAGTATGACAAACAGTATCACAAAGAAATGTCACAGTGTGTCATAAAAAACATAACATATGTCGTAGTGTGATATGACACAAAAATGTCATATAAATGTTACAGTATAGTATTTCATAAAAAAAGCTCTAAAACTTCATAGGAATCATTAGACAGCCATACTATAGCATGTTGTAATACATGTCATAAAAATGTTATAGTCTTGTATGTCATAAAGAGTTTAAAAAGTTAACTATAGTATTCCACAAAAGTATCATAGTATAGCATACCATAAAAAAACAGTCATCCTATGTCATGAAAACTTGTACTTAAATACAAATATCTTCACATAATTTTGTTCTATTAGACATTTTTGTGAAATTATGTCACATTTAGCAAACAAATTCTTGAATACTGTCTCCAGTCAACCGGTTGCACAGAGACATAAAAATAACCCTACTGTGTAAAAGCAGGTTTAATGTTCCAGTGTGCATGTGCATGAATATTCACCATCTCCTGAGGTCTTAACTTCGTCTTTCAGTTTCTCAACTTCTTTCCTCAACAGCTCCATGCCCTCTGCGGTAGCCTTGTCACCCTTCCCCTCCATTAGAGTCTGAAATACATCAAAAATACAACATTAAACTCAAGGACATGAAATACAGCTCTTTGTCAGCTAAAAAGCAAACTCTAATATAAAAGGTTCAGAGTGTGATTTCATATATACAGCAGAATTAATATCGTTTTATATTTTTTAACTAGTTTGTACTTTGAAGTTTTGTTTTTAATTCAGTTTAGTTTCAGTTAGTTGGCAGAGTGGGTTTGCGTGTTTTTATTAGTTTCAATATCAGTTTTAGTTTTTTATTATAATATGGGGGGTGGGGGGTTGTTTATTTTGCTGTCCACCTTATGCTGGGAAAACACTCCAGTGCACCCCAGGAATCCCTAGACATTTAAAAATTCAGCCATAAGAACCACCAAACCAAAATAGTGATAATAACACGGTTGCGGACTGCAAAGTCACATGGAGAAAAGTCTGGCCACTCAACTGGATATAGGGATTTGATGTTAAGATACAAAACTTCCCCAGTTATCCCACCGAAAAATAACTGAGGATGTGTTCAACTGCCTAACTATTTCTCAAAGGAATCCTGACAAACCAACAAAGTTTAAATTAAAAGCATGAAATGTAAAATCTGACACAAACAAATGTAACTTAATTTGTCAGCTACAGATAAATCCATCTCATTAATCAATAGTACAGTCAGATTTATAAGTCAACCACTGTGAAGCCCACCTGCTTCAGCAGCTCATTGTCCTCCATGTATTTCTTGGCAGCCTGGTTAGCACCGTCAGCCTGCGCCTGAAGAGCAGCCGTAGTGCTAGACGCTGATGCCAATTGGTTGATCAAGGTGACCACTCGCTTCATGACCCTGCAACATAACAATTAAATAATAGAGGTCTGAGGAACATCTCTGATTTGTCATGTTTAAGTATGAGAGAGCAAAGACTCACAGCCAGAGGAAGACGGCAAAGCCAGAGATGTAGAGGTTCCTCTGGGCTCTGAAAAGCTTCATGTGCAGGTGATCAAACATGTTGGGTTGCAGCTTGGTATCTGTACCAAGTTCTTTGGCTGAGTATTTCCTCACTTCACGCACTGCATCTTAAAAGAAAAAAGAAAAAAAGTTGTAAATAATGAGCAATAACCAAAAAGTAACTTCATTTCTACTGGAGCATCACTTTAGAAAAGAGTATGGTTCTCTGATCATCGGAGAGCTAAAAAGGTTATCCGCAATCTTCCCGATAAAAAAGTATGCAAATGAGGTGATTTTTTAAATTTAACCTTGATTTTCAAAAAAATAAAAAACAGCATACATGATTTTAAATTTTGAATATGTAGACAATTCTCTATATCTCCCATGTTGTGGCAGTTATGAGTTTAGCACTTGGACTTCTAGGTAGGTCTAACTGTTTGTAATTTATTTCTTTCCCCTAATATGTACAGACCTCGTGCAGTTTTCAGTTTTTATTACAGGACTCAATAGTGCATAATAAAAATGCCCTCTAACTCACTGTTTCAATGATTTGAGACTCAACACTTCACAACATCTCAAGTAGTCCAACTGTTAGTTATTACCGACCTACAGTATGTACAAAGTTGTATGAAAAAAAACAGATGCACTTTAAGTATGACTTACCGAGGAAGAGAACAATGAGAATTATGATCATCGTGAGAAAAACTTTGTTCCAGAACCTCGCCATCCAGCTCCAGATCCTCAGATTGAAAATTTTCTGCCATCTGCAACCCCACACACACACACACACACACACACACAATCACAATCAAAACTTCACGCCTCAAGAACAGTTTCTTCCCCTCTGCTGTCAGCATCATAACAACAATATTCAGGCCTCCCCCTCCCCCCCTCATTACACAGGCTCTCATGCAGCCCCGGAGTATAAGAACCTTATATTATTTGTGAGGCCAAATCAGTTTTTATGCATTACATTAACACACACTTAACTTGACTAACTGAAGATATTTGCACTGCAACTTCCACTCTGCACAACTGTACAATTCCTCCATTGTACCTTTTGTACATATATCTTGTCTTCTTTATATTCTATTTTTCATTTTAAATTTTATATTGCTTTTATATTTTTATCTTATATCTTAAAGTTACTATTTTTATTCTTCCTCAATGTTAACTGTTTTGCACCAAAACACCAATTCCTTGTATGTGTAAATATACTTGGAAATAAAACTGGCAGCATGTTACATTGTGTCACTGACTCACTCAACATACAGTAACAACCTTCTCCAAGATGACCAACATTGACAGTATATTTGTCACAACAATGTGCATCCCTTCTTCTGTTTTGTTGTGTTGATTACAAAATGTTGTGGTAACACAAACCTGACACACATCACACTGGTTTTAACAGACAACATTGCAACACTCAAATCCTAGCCTCTCTCTACTAGCTCCCTGTTTGCTTAAGAATTGATTTTAAGATTTTACAGATCATTTTTAAAGTGCGTCTAGGTCTGGCCCCAAACTACGTAATAGAAATGTTGACCCCAAATGAACAAGTTTGCAGCCTCAGACCTTCAGGTAGTGCCCTTCTAGCCGTTCCAAAGTTGATTATTTATTTGTATATTCTGTCTCAATCATGTTTAATTCTATCATTATTACTTTCATTTTCATGTCTACTGCTTATATTCTTTGAATGGTAGTTACTTATTGGTATGGGCTGTTATTATTTCTGTTTAAACTGTTTCTATTTTTCATTATTATCTGTCTTCCTTCTAATATGTTTTAACCTCAGTCCTCTTGTTTATTTCTTCCTTAAATTTTGTCTAGCATTATTGTTTGGCTCTTATAGTTACATTGTCTAAGCAACAAATCATTCATGAGCTTCCCTTGCCTTTTTTTGTCAAAGCACTTTTTTATTACAACTATTATTATTATTGTTGTTGTATGATTCTCACTTACCTCCTGGCTGAGATGAAGGGGAGGCAGAGGATGACAAGTATGCCTATCTCCACGTAGAGAAAGAGGGCCACAGCAGTCCATTGCAGCGTCATCTCTGGTGAGCGTCTCTCAGGTTTAACTGTTTCCTGACAAAAACAGACACAAAACCTCACAGAATTAGAGGTACAGGGCGGGTTCTGTCTCAAACAAACAAAAATGACAGAGAATATAAAACTTAGTCAGTTGAGAGGTTTCAGATAGCTAGCGCGTTTACCCCACTCTGACAACAATGCGATCTCACTTGAGAAACATGTTAAGCTCCTTACCCACCCTGTTCACAGTTCACATACCTCAACATAAACTCACAAAAGCTGCATTAACTCAGTCAAACCCACACCACTGTAGACTACTTTGGTAACAGCGCCACCACCAGCAGTATGTGACGTATGCTTATGTGATGCAAATATCCTCCACATATGCTAACACTTACAGTAATGACTTCACTCCTGTCATGGTCTGCTGATGTTCAAAATCAGAAATCCAATGCTCCGCGAATATAAGCCGATCTAACCTTGTGTTATGTTGTGTTATGTTAAGCTAACGTCTAACTTTTCCACACAGGGTAAGTCAGAGAAAGCGTTAGCGTTAAATTAGCTAACTAGCTAAGCATTTTGAAATGAAAATAGGGCGGTCAAGTAGCTTTTTGATTTAATGCAAGGTATATGGATACACAACTTACCAGTAAATCACCAAAAGTACCGACTAAAATAGAGTTAACCCACTATAAACCCACCCGACAGATATAGTATGCTTGCTTCCTCTTCCTGCCCAGCTCGCGCGAAAGACCAAGTTTCCGGTTGTATTTTCAGAGTAAAGCTAATTCAAAACCATTTCGTCATTATTTCATTATTTGACTATATATATATATATATATATATATATATATATATATATATATATATATATATTCAATTCAGCATTAACTTATGAATCATGTTCTGACTTTGTCTATAGCCCTCTCCACGGATTCAGGGTACATTTTGTCTTTAATTTGAAGGCACAAATCGCACAGCTATGTTGTTTCCTCTGATTTAGTATTTACATCAACTCTGCAGCTAAAATAGTGACACATATCTACGTTATCAGTGTCTGTAAAAATAGTACAAATTATACTTCTTTCCAAAATGCTAGGGTTCAGGAAATGAATTATTGTATGAATTATTGTATCAACTATTAAAGCTCAATGAAACATGCTAGTGGCAATATCATTCATAGTTGCTGCCTGTGAGAATATTATATATATATATATATATATATATATATATATATATATATATATATATATATATATATATATATATATATATATGTATATATATATATATACTGGAGTTAATATAGCAATAGAAAAGCCATCAGTGATACACCTTCAGCATTGCAGTTTAATTTGACATAAAAATGAAATAAAATACAATTTAAAAAAAAGGTAAAATCAAAAATATCACAATTCAATACACTCATTTTCCTGATCGTGCACTGGTCCGTATGTGTTCTGGAGGTAATCTATTACAGCTGAGGTACTGGAGAGAGAATTGAACACTTTTCTCTCAGGCTGGGAGCTAACTCTCTCCAACATGTAGATAAGATGGTGGTGGAAACAGGTGAATGGAGTGCCCTGCTCTATAGCAATGTCCACCCAGTCCCATATACACTCCAAAGGAGTATCCTCATAGCCAGTGAACATGGCAGGGTTTGCAAGCAATCCCCGCGCAGCCATCACACCTAATGATCAAATCCAAACAAATCCGGAATGAACAAATTAGAAAGGACTTTTGTCATTTATGCATTTATCCTAAGTTGATTGGTACTGAAGTGTAATTGTTGAAATCAAACCTACCATCGACACCAGTGAGCTGGTGAGTGGACTCCACATCACGGAGGTACTTTATGTCCCCATTGGCAATGACAGGGACTGACACGCTGTCTTTAATTGTCTTTATGGCATCATAATGGACAGGCTGGTGGCGTTCTTCTGCTGTACGGCCGTGAACTGTTATCCACGACACACCCGCTGATTCAGCCTTCTGGCAAAGATCCACTGTCCGCCTCAGGTCCTTGTGAATTCTGTGAGTGAGGTGAACTTGTCTTTATTCTTGTATTATTACAGTTATTCATTTAATTTTAATGCAGGACACTAGAGTTACACATTAAACATTTAATTCCATTTACTCTGACACATACAAAATGCATTTTTACCAAATACAATATAATATGTAGCTCGTTGATACTGGATTATTGAGGGCAATGCTTATATCAATATTTGGGAGTTTAAAAAATTTGATTACAATATATAGTCTGTTTGTAATTTCTTTAACATTGACAAACAATCTTGATCCAAATCCCTTAGACAGAAAACATCTGTAACCAGTGATACTGTGCAGGACATTTTACAGTTAAAAAATAACCTTGTCAGTGCTCACTGGTAGGCAAACTATGTCATGTACAATCAAATATTATGTAAAACGTGTTCCGTTTTTTCTCTCACCTTATTTTGATGGATGTTGTGTAGTTTGGATTGTCCACTTGGTTTCTGACATGTGTGACCATGTCTTTCACAAGTTCAGGCTTGTTGATGAGGCATGCACCATACCCGGCTGACATAGCCCATCTGAAAACAGAACAAAGTTAGTTGAACAGCCTACATGAATATTAAACTCTGAAAAATTTGAAAGGATGTTCATGGGGTACAGGATTTCATACATTTTTGTGCAATTATCCACCCCATTCACACTTCATTAGCATTTGAAATAAAAGACATACAAACAGAAATATATTATTTGTATCATTCTACTCTAAATGAGTATGTCAAAAAAACGTTGAGCTTTTGATCCTCAATAGAAATCAACATGCTTAAATAAGAGAGCAATAAAAAAGAGACCAGTAGCTAATATGTGTCAGGGTGTCAGTAATTATACCTTTGGGGACAGCCACAGTTGAGGTCAACTCCATCTGAGAAAGGTGCTACCACACAGGCTGCATCAGCCAGAGTCTGGGCATCATGGGCAGCAAACTGCACAATCAGGGGCCGGTCACCTGAAGAGGAAGAGGAATAACAAACAATGGAAGTACAAACAAATCTTATAATTTCTTAAATGTATGGCAGTATGGGCCAATCCACAGTTAACAACACATTCATCATGCGGTAAGACAGATATCTTTGTGTGAAGACGCAATGTATCGGAAGCGGAGGAGCAGCAAGATGTTATGATAGTGCACGATTACATGCAGCTCATATTACAATGTTGCAACTCACCCTCATTGGTAGTAAATTCACTATCTCTGGCTTTGACAGATCGCATGAAGTCTGCAGCAACTATCATTGGGGTGAAGCAGATATCACAGTTGTATTTCCTCACCAGTGACCTGAATGCAAGCCTGTGGAAGAGAAAAACGAAAAAAAGTTTAGTATATCATGCAACAGACATCATTAAAGGGTAGCTGCACATACAGTATGTCTCACGCAGGATACCCAACATGTATTTGTTAACTTATAAAATAAGTTTTAAAGTGTCTTTTTAAATTATACACAGATATTACCCAGCTGACCATTATCTTGTCAAATTGAAAAAGACATTAATGTAAATGAACCAAAGTGAAGGCTATGGAAGGAGGAGATTTGATATTGATAATATGGACCTTGATTTCACTTAATGCCTACAGTATGTTTTGTTTGGTTTCAATATAAGTCATGGCAGTAAAATCAAATGATTTTATGGCATTAATTCTAATTATTTTGGCAACATCTCATACCCACAAATCTAGGTATAATAACTCTAAACCCTTATTACTTTTTAAATGTAACCAAGCGATAAATAAAAACATTTCCTAATCAAAAAACAGGACGTCTATTAAGACAATGAATTTAAGCATCTACTTACAGTACTTGTAGCTTTATGTGTTTCTGACTTTGTGTATGTACACTGTCCTCAAGCATAATTTATGTTTCTGCGAGCTTGTTTAAATAGTGTTTAATTTATATCATTTATGTGTTTTGTATTTAACAGTTTAATAAAACTCTGAAAAAGTCTCGTGAGCACTTGATGAAAATGAGCAAAAATGCTTAACGTCATAAGGAAATGGATGGCTAACATTACAGAAAAAACACAGACTTCACTTACTTAGAATATCGCACCATCGGAGCACATATTTTAAGGACCTTTCCCTTTTCAAACATGTCCATGATGCTGCTGTTTCCGTTTGAAGTCTTCATCTTTCTCAAGTTGCGCTGTTAGCTAGCTAGCATTACGAGCTAACGAGCAAAATATTCAAGAGTGGAGCTTCGTGTAGGGATTGCTGCTACTGTCCGACATCAGACACCCTCAAAGAGGAGAATACAGTGAATACACACAACAGTCCAGCATAAATACACGAGTATATCTTAGTATATCTTCGCAACAACAAACACCGACGCTCAGTCCACCATGAGGGAAGAAGATGTGGGCGTGTCCGACCTCTGAACCCTTACGTCACACAACGCAATGTTTTCTCTCGTGCAGTAGAAGAGATTCTTCAAGGGCTCTGGTTTTCTCCATTATTTTATTTCCTTTTGCACCCTAAACATCCATTTACCGATGTAAATGTTTCTGGGTTGCGCAAGACTATGTCATTTTACATTAAAAAAAAATTATCAACCTCGCACTGCAACTTCCTACCATACATACTGCTTCATACCAGTCCATTTAATGATGCTCTAATGTTCTGTGCGGAAATAGTACTTCTTAATCTTTTAAATAACAAAAGCACATAACGCTGGATTGAGTTTATGGAATTAACTTCCTTAGAAAATGGGCCTATTACACACATGAAGAGATGTACAAACAATCCTAATGTTCTATAGGTCATTGCTGGTTTGATAGAAATAGTAAACATATCAAACTATTTTTATATTCAAAGCACCAAATTACATTTTCCCCCATATTCATCCTACAGACAATATCAAATTTGAAATTTTAACATATAAATAAAAGACAAGAGATGGAAAATAAAATAAATGCCAATGCAAAGTGAGTCTATCTTTAATTTTTAACTTTGTTTCGAAACAGTTAACTCAATACTTCTGTAGAGGTGTACCTTATCTTACTGTAGGTAAGTGAAACACCGTGAGGAAATGATGCAAGAAGTTACCCACAGACTTATTGTTCCTTAGCTCTCATCAGGTCAGGACTGCCAATGGTGGAGGCATCATCTGGAGAAACCCACCTGGCACAGAAAACAAAACAAAACAAAGAAATGAGCACTCATGCTACAGAATTTTTTTTACGCACCCCAAAGCCAAAAAGTAAAACAGAATCAGTGCTCATAAAATGGAGAAAAGTTATTTTTTCTTTGTGAAATAAGTGTAAAGGCTGAAGTTAAAAACCTCTGTCTTTTAAAGGAAGGGTCTCTCTGATATGTTTACTGTAACCAGTTTGTCCCCATAGTAATTTACAATGACTAGTAAAACAGTTTTCCCAGGTAACACTTTTTCTTAAGAAAAGGGATACATTTGTTATAGGACCTTCTGTAAGTGCACTATGCACTGATTATGTGTGGTGTAATCTCTGAAATCATTGTAAATTCAAATTAAGATCTACAATAATGAAAATGTGATTAGGAGCACACAATCAACGTCGCTCTATGGTACTTTCCCTCTCTGGCCACAGGAGGGCATTGAAGCAGCACAGTTCGAAAAATATTCCTCCTCATGAGGAGATTTAAAGAAATGCTACACCCACAAAGTGACCATTTGTAAATCGGTTAGTCATGCTGTGTTACCTTGAAATAATGAAGAAAACCTTTTTTTTTTTCTTGCATGCCTCTTTGGAAAACGGCAAGCATGTTGATTTTTGATTGATGTGGACCACTTTTAATGACAACAAAGCTATATCCCAAAACATCAGTTTTCAAACTTTCATACAATTCATGCAGTATAATACACGTCTCATTTATCCAGTTGCATGCTCTATACTTCCCAAACATGTATTTTCACTAAAGTCTTACTATATAGAACTGAACTGAAAATAAAACTTATCGATTCTCTCCTCAGTGTCAGACTCCATTGCTTAGGTTTGAGTGAAAATGCCCGTTTTTGGGGAGTAAGCAAGAAAAAGTAAAGTTTTCATCATGTATCCAGAGGTAACATGGCATGACTTGATAAACTAAAAAGGTCATTCTGCAGGGGAGTTATTCTTTAAAGGGGACATTTCCACAAAAATCAACACACACACACACACAAAAGATTGATAGCAAATCCAACTATCCAGGTTTTTTTGAGTGTGATTTCAATATATTAGCTGGTTGCACTCAAAGCATCAAAACAATAAAAAAAAGTCAACAGCTTATTTATACATGACATTCCTGTAGTCAGTTTGTTAGTGTGTCTGTAGACCAAAATGATGAACAAATACCTATGTCTGCTGTTATCTTTTAGAACAAACAGGATTACCTCTTTATAAAATACACAATTGTTAAACTGATAAACACTTTATTTCAAACTTGCACTGAATAAGTGACTAATATCAAAAAATAAGCATCAACAGATACATCTATAACGCACAAAAGGGAATCACAAAAAATATCCCCTGTCATGACTGTGGAGAGACCCGTTAAACATCTGATAAAAACTCAGAACCTAAAACTAACAGAATAAATACGATTTCAATCCAAGTCAAGCCAAAGAAAGGGATGGCAGAGGAATGCAGCTTGTTATTTTCACTAGTAAGCCAGTGAGTCATATCAAAAATAATATCCACTTTTCAGTAAACTCCACACTCATACATCTGTACTTCCAACAAAAACAAAAAAAGTTTGCTTAATCTACCAACATTTACATAATACATTATGAATTGCAGCCAAAGTGACCAGAGAGAAGGCATGGGAAGAGCTTAGCTTGTGTCTATGTTGTGCAGAAACACACAATACCCTGTGAACAAACAAAACACAGTGTAGATACATTTGTGATTTCTTAGCATGCACATCTACTCCAGCTCCACATTTCATTTACCTTTCCTATGCCTTGCATGTGAGTCTCTTTGAGCCATGTTAGCAGTTTTAAAAAGAACTCTTCATTGCAAACAAATTATTTGAACTGAGGCAGGCCTCACCATTTAAATTTAAAACCAATCACTCTGCATACCTGACCAAATGTATGACATTAGGAGAGAGACTGCTGAGTGCAAAGTCTCCTCATCTTAGTCTGAGTCAATTCTACAGCCAGTAAAAACAAATCAAATATGCCTCTGGAAACCAACAAGCTACAAAGTGAAGCATTTAATGAAATATCCATGAACATGAAGACATGTACTGGTTGGATATTCAATCCACTTTGTCAATGTCTTGTCTCTAATCTGATATCTGTTACGCCGTAGCACAGGTGCTTCCTGTCCACAGCTTAGGAGGGGTGCATAAAAAGATAACAGGCTACACAACTGTTAAAAGAAAGCACAGCAGGTCAATGGCAGCCAGCCTTAGGGGAGCTACAGTATAGGGACCATGGGAATAACCACCCTTGTGCCCCCCCAGCCATCTGTTCCCTCCCTCACTGAGGTAGCTCTCTGCGTCCAGCCATCTCCAGCTCCACACTGGAGAGGAAACGTTTGGATAGTCGGTGGCAGTCGTAGCTCAGCTCTGTAGTGTAGAGGGCGCTGGTTTTCTTGGGGTAGACGATGGTGGTGCTATTGAAGTGCTGTGGCCGATGGCGAGGCTGGAACTCCAGCTGTGTCTTGTAGTGGCGCCAGGTACTGTGGGGCACAGCCATGATGGTCTGACTGCAGTGTTCAAGGCCCTGACCCGTGGGCTGTAAGGCCACGCCCTGGATGAAGTGGCGATCCGAGTCATAGTGCACAGATGAGGTGTATCTATGGAGGAGGAAAAGTGTAAGGATTTATTTATTGCAAAACAATGGAGTGAAATTAGTCTTTATTGGAGCTGCAACAATAACTGAATGATTGTTAACTATCAAATGAATCACCAACTGACGTCAGGCAGATATGGCTCAGAGGTAGAGCTGGTCATCCACTAATCCGAAGATCTGTGGTTCGTTCCCTGGTTCCTCCACCCCGCAAATCGAAGTATCCCTGGGCAAGATACTGCACCCCAAATTGCTCCCAATAGCTGTTTTTGTAAGTGTGTGAGTGCGTTTGACAGGCTACTGAGTAGCAAGTGGTACACTCAGCCATTTGTGTGTGAATATGTGTGTGTGTGTGTGTGTGAATAGGTGAATGTGAGGTAGTGTAAAAGTGCTTTGTGTGGTCAGCGGACTAGAAAAAAATTCCATACAAGTGCAGTTCAAATTGTCATTTAGTTTGATGACAGATTAATCAGTATGAGCAATTTTTTAAGAACAAAAGCTGTCAAAATTCCCTGATTTTCACTTCTTAAATATATGAATATTTCCTAGTTTCTTTTCTCCTCTTTGACAGCAAGCTCTTTGAGTTGCAGACAAAACAAGACATTTGAGGATGTATTCTTGGGCTTTGGGAAACACTGATTGCCATTTACCACCATTTACCAACATTTGACAGACCAAATAACTAATCAGTTAATCAAGAAAATTATCTGCAGATAAAATCAACGATGAAAATATCATTAGCTGCAGCCCTAGTCATCATATCATAGCTGGATGCACTAGCTATCCATTACAGTTCAATGCAATATCTGTCCAAGTCCACTGTTCTCTTGTCTTTCTCATGTACACACTTCACAGTTGTTGGCCATCTTAATACACATTAAAGTAAAAATACTACAACCTACATGCCCTCCCAATGTGCCATTTTTGCGCATATCACCCAGCAGGTCTAATGCTGCACAGGAGAGGTCATATCACAGCCAACCCACCTTATTTCCTTTGCCGGTAATGGATCAAGTGCTATGCCTTCCCCAAAGGACAATGGGTGTAGCTGCTGGAAAGATCCGGTGGGTAAAACTGGAACCTGCAATACAAAAATCAGCCTCACAGTTAAAACACCAAAAGCCAATACAGTAAGTTCTCAGAACTGACCCAGTTTCTGCAGCTGGCCAGAACATGCAGGGAGTTCTCGAAGGGATGCATCAGTGTTATTTCCAAAGAAATTCCACAAATTTGGTTTATTTAACAAAAAAATAGCTCTTTGAGAATCAGAAAAACACTGGGTCGTTTGCCTAGCTTCAAAGGAAGTCTCCGAAAAGTTTAAATCACAGCATATAGTTAAGTAGTATTGTTACCTACCAAGGAGCCCCTTCCCTCGTCCTCGGACACCGGGCTCACGCCGCCGGCTTTCTCCGCACACACAGGCAGCAGCCAGGCGCTGGGGCTCGGGCTCGGGGGTAACCCGGAGTCCGGGCTGTCAAGTCCTCTATCAGCCCTGCAGCTCATATCCAGTGGATCTCCTTCACATACATTTGGCAAGTTCAACCTGCCAACCATTTCTGGTTAAAAGTTGCAAAAGTCCAGCGACTAAAACGCAGATTGCGAAAGAGAAATGTGTCCAGGTTGCAGTTCCGTATGAGTTTTTCCGTCTTCTGGTTTGTTGCAAAGTCCTACGGTGTTACTGCAAACCTCCTCCAGGACAGGATGCACAGCTGCCCGCTGGAAATATCATCAGCTAGGCGGTAACTCACTGCTCCGACCTAGAAACCTTCAAAACACGAAAATCAAAAACTTTCCTTTACTTTAGAATTGAAAATGTATTAACACTTAGCCCAGTTCCGTGGTGAATGTGCATAAAGAGATGAAAAATTAACTTGCTTTTTAACGGAGCAGAGGGGATGTAAGGGAATAGCGCTGCCCGCGGCTCGTCTTCAAACTTCTCCCTCAAAGGGGCCTTCACATCCACAAACACACCAAAGGAAACGCCTTTTCAAGCACTTTACAGCCTCCTGATTGGATGGGGGATAAGTGGCAACCAGAGACAGGGCTGGTCATGGGAATTTTTCCAGTCCCATTCAAATTAGATCCTGGTAAAACCAGGTTGATATTTTTTCCTGGTATTGTGCATGAAATGAAGCACAATACACCCATTTGATAGAGCGCAGGGGGGAAATGGTGGCAAATGTTTTAATAGTGTTCAACAACTGTATTTGTAGCACACAATTCAGACAACACAAATCAACAACATTTTATACATGAAGGCAGGAATGTGTACACCAATGCAGTTACGTTTACTTGATTTACTACCACAGAGAGGCATTGCCATCAAAATCAATTATCGTGAGCACTGATTTTAAATTAACCATTTTTGTTTTCTTCCATAAACATTGCTGAGGACACATGCAGCTTCAGTGAGCCAGAGATCACTGGGACTGTATATAAAGAGACCCATTTTGTTGTCTCTTGGGAAATGAAGGCATGAATACATGGATATGCTAACAAAACCTTATTTCCATGTCAATGCAAAGAAGAAAGAGGATTAAATTATCAAAGAATATTTTGGGACTGTTAAATACGACTGACCACACGCACAAATGCCCACTTCCTGGTATGTAGACATATACAGTATACATCCCAGGCAATGGCCCAAGTTAAGACTTCAGCGAGCTGGTTCTAATTTCCAAGTCAACCTAGAGGGATTTTAAATGCCAAGACAAAGATGGTCTCATGTCTGACTGGAGATGCAGGAAATCCAGATTCTCTTTGTCCCAGACTTGGGGACTTTAAACCAAGAGACAGTAATACATTTTAGGCCACAATTCACACATAGAGTCCAGACACTTGCGTGCATATCCACTCTGATGGACAGCGGAGATGCAAACCAGTTTTGACCCAGTGCCCCCCTTCAATAAAATAGATTAAGATCAGGCTGCCTGTAATTAATTTGTATTAGACGTGTCCCGGACAGCACCACAAACGTTCCTCTGAGTGCATACACGCTCTGCAATAATGTACTTATGTTACAAAGCGCAGACATTGGTTACATGAAAAGCAAGGTGGGAAATTACAGAAGGAAAGAACATATGTAACAAGAGCAAGTAGCATCTGAGGAAGTTTCTTCATATTCCAGCATCACCTTGGGTTCATATCACTGTCAGTCGGAAAATTCAGTCACTTTTTTGCTCTTTCTCCATGATAATGGAATGGAGCATAACAAAGTCTTTGAGATGAATTACTGCGAGAGATAGATATGACCATCCTGGCTGGCAGCCATTTAAATTTTCAAGATTTTAGTGTTTTTCTTTTTTAAAGTCTTTTCTTGATGAGTTTTTCTAGTTTGCGGATGCGGGAGGACTCCTGCTCAGGGGTTGGGGTGCTGAAGAGAGAAGGGCCGCCATCTGCTCCCGAGGGTGGAGTGGGTAGCCTCTGTCTGAAGAGCTCCAGCATGCTGCTCTGTTCACTGCGCTTCAGGCCCTTTTACAAACATCCATGCACAAGTACACGCAAACCAAGAGGAAAATCACAAAGAATGGATAAAGAAAACTGTTATTATGCATAACAAGAGGAAAATGCAAATGTGTGTTTGTTCACAGTAACAGGTTAGAAAAATATACAAAAACAAATTTCGGGAGAATGAAAAAGAAGAGATCATGGGCAAAGTAAGAGAAAATACAAAGTTACAATGTTAAAGCAATAGCCTGCCATTTTGTGTGATGTGGTAATTTCCTTTTTTTTTGCTTAAAGCTAGATGAGAAGATCCCAGCCCCAGTCCTTTATGTAACTGGTCAGCTTATCTTAGCATAAAGACTGCTAGCAGAGGGAAATAGCTTGTATCGCTCAGTCAAAGGTAACAAAATCCACCTACCTGGAACCTTGAAAGACCCTGACACACCAAACTGATGTTTGGCCATCTGTAAAGGTATGGCTGTAGGTGAGCATCTGTGGCCCTCGTCGCTGTGGTGTTTCCTGCATTGATAGTTCTCACTGACGCTAGTTGATGCAAGTCAGCTTTTTTTTTTTACGCAGATTCAGCATGTTGAATCTGTATCTGTACTGGCAGACCCTGTCAGTGAATTAAATCCCTCTGATTGGCAGTTCAGTTCAGCGCAAAAGAAAAGAAACACAAGTGAGGAAAGTAAACAAAGAGCTAAAGTCAAGAGGAAGTGAGGTCGAAAGAAACTGGTTATATAAGGTAAGGTTGTTTTCCTTTAGCCATTGAGCGCTTTAGCTGAAATGTTTCCTGGTGGTTTGTGTTATTGTTCACTGGTGCACAGTAAATATGCTTTGTTCTTTCGATATTGGGTTGTGTTATTAATGTGCTAACTGGCTAACCAGCGCCATGACAGTCTTCTAGTTTCTTGTTGAATAGTGATTACAGATGACTGCCATCTGCTGTTATGGAGTGGTATTTCCTCTAACGCAGCCACAGAATGTTCATGCTGGTTGGCCATCAGTTTGGTGTGTTCATGTGCAACATTTTGGCCAACACATGGAGAGGTGGGGCGATGTAGCAGGGGGCTTTTATCGATACAAGTGCTCTGATGTCAGTTTGGTGTGTATGGTCCTTGAAGGTTACCAGATCATGTTAAATCTTTTGTTTAATCTATGCGAAAAAATAAAGTGAAAGAAACTTCAGCTTGTGGTTTTACGAGGGGTTATGAGCAGATGTAAATTAGTGAGCTTTATAGGTGAGGGGAGGCAGATTTTGTTACTTTCAAACAAATCCAGGCTAGCTATTTCCACCTGATAAGCTAAGCTCACCAGGCCCAGCTCCATATTTAGGACACTAAAGAGAGTCTTCTCATTGAATTCATTACCTTAGTTCCCAAAATGTCAAATTTTCCCTATAAATTACTGGTAAAAACAAACAGACCTTCATGTCCAGAATCTTCTGGAAGGTTTCAGGATTTCCATCAGCCAAGAGCTTGATGTAGTTGTCAACAAACACCACTGGTGGTTCATGTGGGGCCATCACCACCTGCAGGAAAGTAGAGTTTAATGCTGGTTTCTCTCCTCCCTCCTTTCCTGTGAACCATCATGGGACGACCCAAGAGATCTTTAAATGATCCCACATGGGCAGCTATGGCCTAAATCAGGGAAAGGGGGGCTTAAACTGACAAAACCAAGTAGTTGTTATAGCTGCAAACAGAATTTGGGACTATGGTTCTTTATTTAGAAGCCCTCTTCTCACTCTCTTTTTTCCTTTTACACGCCAATTACTCCATGCATCGGTGGGCAAGAATTGGTTTCACTGGTAATTATTTTGGGGGTATAATGAGTCTGGGCAAATATCAGCATTAGTCAAGAGCAGGCAGAAAAGGTTTAATGGGGCACACGTCTTCCTGGATTAGATTCTATTTGTTGTTGTTTTTTCCAACAATAGAGACTGGGTAGAAAACGTGGATCGGGTAGTATTTCAAGCAGCCGCTACAAAGCAGGCAGACGAACACATGGCTGACAGACCCCCACCTCCCATCTCATGCATGCACGCAGGGATCATCTCACAAAAAGTTTCTCCATTCCTTCATTTAAAAAAATGATCCAATTCAGAATTTACTCTTTTTACTCAAGGCAAACTATATGAGAAGGTGAGCTGCACAAGGAGGGAGAGTTTAGGAATCAGAGGCAGGAGGGAAAGAGAGAGAGGAGCAGGCATGAAAGACTCAGGATCGTATGGAATTCTTTGCTTTCTTACTGACTGAGTGATTTACTTAGCAACTGTCCTGGAGCCAGGCCAAGGGAAAGGCCTTTAGGGGCCTTGTAAAAAAGGGAAAGACAGGGAGAGAGGGAGTTTAAGAATGAAAACGGGCACGAAAAGGGAGAAAGAGAGCACCAATGTGAGAGGGGTGGTGGGGGTGGTACAAGGGGGGGCTTTTAAATGCTCCCCAGAAGAGAACTTGAGAGGTGGGAGAGAGAGCTGGAGCTATGGTGGGCTGGGCTGGAAGAGCGTGGAAAACAGCCACGTATCACAGGCATCATACCGGCCAGGAGAGGCCGGCTCAGACAGAAAGAATCCTGTGTATTCTGAACATAACAGAGCACTGGCTCACAAAGCACAGTACCTATATTCATCTTTAACACCCAAAGTAGACACTTTGACAGATACATAAAGATTTTTGGAAGAAATTGAAAGAAAAGAAAAACAGTGATAACTCCTGTGAATTGAAGCACATGACAATATTGCATCCATTTATAGCTATGCTAATCAATATCTTACACTACCATTGGATCAATGAGTACTGTGTAATGTACCCATGAAACTGATCTCAATTCCCCACAGCTTTAGTGACTATTTTGTCAACTTTAGGCTTCTTGTTTTGGTTTTAGGACACAAAATGTCATTATTTTGGTTCAGTCTTACTGCTCTATTCAGCTGAAGGCAGCAGTTTTTAGCAAACAAGCTCAGATAAACCACTTTACACTACCTGCCCGTTACCAAACAGCAGAGGGGCAAAGTTAGCAGCTAGCTGGTGAAACCTGTGAAGCATTTGGCACAAAGAGCCAAATATTTCCCTCCTGTTTGGCTTGGCTGTTACCAGCCACTAACCCAGCACCTGCTAATTTAACAAATTCTAATGTAACAAAAACACAATTCTGATTTTCAGGTGATTACACACTACAGAAAACACACTTATTATATTATTTTTCACTTCTGCTGCAAATATCACCATAAACACTGAACACTGGACTTTTAAAATGACTTTGGAACCATAACATACAATCAAAAACATGCAGCCATGTACAACAACCAAATTTGGTGAATAATTATGGTTTTGCCCAAACAGACAATAGATGACTTATGAGTTAACAGGATGACCAGGTCCAATATTAGATATACCATAAAAAGAGCTGATTAAAAGACTAAGTGTGTAGAAACACAAGCTTTCCTCACACTCCGATTTAACCCTCTGGATTACCTCTGCAATTTCTCCAGGTTATAAATTGAAACTGGCAAAAACAATACTGTTCAAATTCAAAGACTTTAAATTCTGCTTAATTATTTGAAATGTACAGGGAATCCTGAAGTGGACTTTCTGCTGAAATCTAAAAGTGATCTTTAAAAACTTAAAGTGCTCTTTCGATTGTCCCCAATGACTTGCACTTTCTTGGTTGGGGTATGACAGATTTAATTACAAGTCACAGCATTGCAGACTGTAATTTAAAACTATTGTTGAGGCTAGACAGAGGAATTCTTGTACTGACCCTCTTTTGGTGGAGTTGTCTTTCAGAGGCTTCAGACTTAGCCCAGGGTGGAAGCAATTACCTGTGAGGAACCTTGATGTTGCACCAAGTTGATGGCTAAAATGCTGCCAATAAGGCAAAACCTTCTCTTTAATCATTCAGTTCTGATGTGCTTCTGTGGGGTGTTAGCTCCTGGTTTTTCCTTTTATACTTTTTATAGAATCAGATTTTTACTCTCCTCAGTGATTTTTTGTCTTCTATCAGTTATCAATGTGAATCACTCGGAGGCTTTCATGCAGTGTCAGCTACGTCTCTAAGTTCCTCAGGAGCTACACAGATCACATTCCAGATGAAGGGGCCCGCTGGCAGTCAAAAAAGCAGACAGTGAATGCTGATGTGAATGCATTCTATAATTCTATAACGTGAAAGCCCCTTTAATGTATGGCAGATGAGTGGAAATTCATGTACTGTATATATATTCAGGGCATTTTTCCAGGGAACAAAGACAAGCTATAAACGGGCCATATGGAACAGCGCACATCTCAGCAGAAAATAGTCCGGAGAGGCTGTCAGATCTGAAATGCTGAAAGAGGTTTGGACAGTCGATGTCTGAGACAAAACAAAGTTAGTGTGCCTGGAGGCCCAAGTCTAAGACACAGTGTAGGAGCCGTTACAGTATTATAACATAATATTATAGCACAGCTTAGCACGATCGGCTGTCACTTTGTCCAAAAATCCAAACTGAACAAATGTGAAATGACAAGCAATTCGATCAAATGAATCTGACCGCTGCGTCCCCCCTGACTGTCTCACAAGCATGTGTGGCCAGCCATGTCCATCTGTCTGGGGTTAGAGCAAGTGTCTTATTCTTTAGTTTTTTTTAATTTTTTCATACAATTGCACTATGGGTTTTGAGATTGTGGTGGAACTTCAAATTTTATATAGTGGCTCCTGTGGGCTACATATCCTTGCATATAAATCTTGCAATCTTGGAGGAAAAAGCATTTTTACAAGGTCCTGACAAGAGGCCTGCTGAAGCTGAGTTTGCCGAATAGTAGCCAGTCAGATAAGGTTTTACACTTCGCTTGTCTGTGGCACATCCGCTGCCTAAATTGGGTGGCAAGCTAATGTTAGCAGGTAAGTCTGCACATTTGTTGTGGTTCTTGAGTAAGACAGCAGCTTTGTAAAAAGGTGCAAAACAGCCATGTCTCTGGATATTATCCCATTCACGGTGTAGAACCCAAAATACTTCTGGACACTACTTCTCAGATGCTTTTGAGTTGTGACTGTCTGCTCAGGACAGCTTTGCTCGCCAGTGTCCTTCATGTTCACAGCAAACATTGGCATCTTTTCTTGTGCTTAGTTTGATGGAGGGCAACAGGACACGCAGCAGGTCAAGCTGACAGTGACATTTTAGAGCGTCCTATGCTGGATTACACAGCAAATGGTCTGATGTGCATATAGACCATAATCAGGGGTCAGCAACCTTGGCCATGCATGCATGCGGTAGCTTAACAAATGCCACAATAGCAGGCACACTAGCATTAAGTGTGATAATTAGCGAAAAGAGTGTGCATTAAGACAGCTGATTTGAAAGCAGCCATGGTATTTCACACTTGATGATAGTGTAGATGTATATCACGTTTGGCAGCAATGGCAAGATACTCTAGTTTGACCGTATGAGAGGAGCTCTTCTGCTTAAAAATAATGCCTCAAACAAGAAATGGTGAGAACAGTGCCAATGTTTTTATGGAGCATTCTGAGGGCCAAGATATTGACCATTTGATAAGGCACACTCATTAACAAGAAATTTAAGAAATGGCACTTCTTATCAAAAAAGCTGCCAATCCCTGCTGGAAAAAAACCCAAACTGTTGTCCTTCTAGACTGTAAATTTTGAATTTGAACATGTCATTAAAGTTCGAAAATTACCTACTTTTGAACAAACAATCAAATTTCAAATAAAAAGTGACAGCCCTATAGCACGATTAGAGCAGGTCACACTAACAGCTGTAAACATCAAGACTGTCTAACCACGATTACTTCAGGAAATAAGAAAAGCCTTCTTGGAATTCAAAGGAAATCAAAGGGACAGGCATGTACTTTGTGTGTGTGTGTGTGTGTGTGTGTGTGCGTGTGTGTTTGTGTGTTTGTTTGTGCGTGTGCTAAGTGCATTTCTAGACACTCAAGAGACAGTTAATTAGGGAGGGGTTCATTTACAGCAGTCACATACCATTGTCCTCTTAGGGTCTCTTCAGGTAATTCTGAAGCCAGACTAAACAACATCCGATATTCACCCTGTTATGCAGTGCCTATTTTTGTGAGTAGACGCATGTCTCTACTCATATACTCGATCACACCTTTCCACTGGCTGAAGGTCAACCACATACTGTGTCAAAGAATGTTTGTGTGCGTGTCTGTGTTGGCTCGTCTCACATTTGTTAAACCAGTAGTGCATGAGCTCTATTCCTCTTCCCTCCCCACCTCATGTGAGGTGGGTTATTTTATGGAAACATTCTCATAAAGTGCTATTGTGAGTGGGGTTAAAGACACAATTAAAGGGTTATTCTGCCCAAAATAAACTCTAAATAGATAATCTGCGTGAGTGACTCAAAACAAACACTTAAATACTGGCTCGCCAGTCAAACCACAAACACTCAATGGAGAAATGTTCTCTTTTGTTGCTTCTAATGACGGAACCTCAATCAGTGGAAAAAGCAGTTAGCTGCAGGTTGTGCCAGACTATACTTGGTCTCAAGCTAGCATAAACACTAAAAGCTTGTGTTTAATTGCATATGTCAGAGTTTCAACATTAAATCTGTACAATGGCAAACAAGAGATAAAGAAAATTATTCAGACAGCACTCACGCAGAAGGGTCTATCTAAAGTTCCAATCCTTTAAAGGTCAGAAAGTGAAGCTTTGGTTGTAAAAATGGTCGACACGAATTAAGCTACCCAAGTTAAATATCATAAAATCTAAAGTGTCCCATAAAGATCAAGCAGCCCTGATAATGTGTTTAAGTTGAATTATTTTGTATTTAGAGAAGAACTAGAGTTCTCGTTAAAATCTTTCAGTTAGAGATGCAAGCTCATTCTGAGTTCGTACATGAAAAGTAAACTGTTTAAATTAATCTCTACTGGGTCTGAAAGCGAGGTTGAGTGTTTTTCCAACATCTTTATCTCAGGAAGGTCCTTCCCTTCACACAAATTTGTACCCAAAGCTGCACAGACAAAGCCACTCACCTTTAGAATCATCTCTGCACGGGTCATGCCTTTCACCACAATCTTGGTGTAGCTTGCAGGTGCCTTGCGGAGCACCTGGGAGCCTATGGAGGGCAGATCCAGCAAGACTGTCTTCAGGGAGTGAGTGTCAAGGAGGAGCTGGTGGGGTAGGATAGGATAAGAACAGTTATACCAGTGCACACAGTGTAATAATCATGTAACAGCATAACTTCACATACAGTTTAAAATGTATTAAGATAATGACTCACAATGCAGCTTTAAAACAGATCAGCATATATTGAACTTACTTGTTCAGCTCCCACCATGCTGATAGGCTTACATCTGAACAGGTGGTTGATAAATTTGGGAATGAAAGAACTAAGGGAGGAAAATAGTAACAAGTCAGCTTTGAAAAACTTTAATTATGGGTTATAGATGCGTATAAATTTGTTTGTGTATTGTACTTTGTGAACTTGATGCAGAATTGTGTGAAGTATTTGCGCGTGGAAGCCAGATTGTCTCTAATGATAGGCACATTTTGCTTAATGTGCATGATGATTGATGTCACATAAGGACTCTGGTCACCCACATGCTCAACGCTCTGCCACGGCATCTGAGAGAGAGACAGAGAGAGAGTTAGTTTTAGTATCAGAGGCTACACACAAAGAATGTTTAAATATTGTTTATCAGTAGGATTGTGACTGTACCTTTAAATGCATTACGCATTAAAACAAAGGCATTTTTAATATGGACATTTTCAAGTTTCTGAAAGATGTTTGGTGGCAAAGAATAACTTGCAAAAACATTAGACAACCTTGTGTTTTGGCATCTTCTTGCATAAACTCTTAAGGGTAAAATATCATACACACTGTATGCCAGGATTCCACGGTCCTTAAAATCCATCAAAGTTTGAGGTAAAAAAATTTTAAAAAATCAAGGCAATCAAGGTATATGAGCTGTGTGTGTGTGTGTGTGTGTATGTGTGTGTGTGTGTTTGCGGGCGTGTGTCCAACCTTGCTCATAGCAGTGAGGGCAGGGTCACAGGCAGCATCAAGATCTTGGACAAGTAGCTGGATACTGTTTGAAATCACACTGAGAAAACACGAAAATAACTGACACAATACAAATGTACTCTGCACATGAGAGAACGTAGCCTTTTTTCATAAGAAAAGCATTGCTGGTATGTAGCCTTCACTTACGTGCTGAACGTATCCATCTCACCAGTCAAATTAATTCTCTCCACCAGGACTTTATCCACCTTTTCCTTAAGTTTCTCTTCCAACTGGATCATATAAAACAAGAAACACAAATTAAATACATTAAAAGTTACGTTACTTTGAGCGCATACCCCAAAATGCATTTTAGCCTACTTTTTAAACTGCTGGCTAAAAAAAATCTTTGTGTTGCAAAAAAACTAAAAAAAAAAAAAAAAAAAAAAAAACAGTATGGATGAAACCTCTCAGGATGTACTGTAATCATAACGGCCACTGTGAGTTCCTTAAAACACTGATGAAACACTGGTCAAACATTCTGCAACTACTACAGGCATCTCTTATCTTCCTGGTATATACTGTCACTGCAGCTCAATTAAAGACTTGAACTCATAGATACTTATGGCCTGTGCATCTGTGTGATTGTTTGTAGGTGCGTGCCTGTTGTGTGGTAGCCAGGCAGTACTCTGCCGTGCTAAGGATGCTACAGATCAGGCAGAGCTCATCCATGGTGAACTTAGCAGCTTCTGAGCCTTCTTTCTCCTTTAACAAACTGCTGATGGTAAGGCCCCCACTGTTACTGCTGGATCTAGATAGAAAGATAGACATAACAAGAGAGATGGGAAAACAGCAGCAGAAGAGAGGCAAAAGAGGGGTTAACACAAAGAGGGGAAATGATTCATGCTCAATTAAGTAGTTTCTGCCCATATATTTTATATGTAAATGAATATGTATAAAAAGTTTGACTTAGCTCAGGCTAAGTTTTAGACCAATTTACTGCTTTAAACAATTGAATGAGGAATCTGAACTCTTATCTTGGTCATTTCTGATGTTCATCAGTTTTCATCAGTCATTTTTTTTGCTGAAGAATACACAGCCCATGTGGATCATGCCTTCCTAAGCATTTTCTCATCCAGACTTGTAAAGCCTTCTGCTCTTGTGTTTTTCTCACTGCACTGCATTGTTAACAATATATTGGGCAAACATCTGTGTGGTTACTCTTATGAGCGTAATACAACCCGATTTCAAAATTAGTTAGGATTTTAAAACTTCTGTAGTCTGTATCCTGCCTTTACTAATAGAAAATTAGCATTTTGTGTTTCCCAACTGATCATTACTGAAAAAGAAATATTGAGTCCTTTAGCAACTAAGATTAAGCTGTTGTATATTTTCAGTACATTTATTACATCATCAATCAATTTTTTGAAGTGGCTGCTGGTGACTTTATTTACATTTAGATCATAGATTACTGTATGCCGTGAGGTTACAGGGTGAATTAGAGGCATCAGGGGTTTAGAAAAATCCCAAGATGTGAAGCATGTAAACATGTTTTAGTAGAATTGCAAAATGGATAGTATGAACCTGTATGAAAATGAGTACGATACAGGACCTTGAAGAAAAACTCTTTGTGGAACCACAGGTTAAGTAAAGCACAGTAAGCTTAGTAACACAGACAGAACAGGCATAACTACAAGCAGACGCAAGTGTTGGGATGCTGCTCCAACGAGACTTCCAACGTCAACCCAGTCATTAATAAAGGTCATAACTGAGACGTGGGTAAAACCCCAACATAGCTCAAGCTCATTCGAAGGCCCCCTTCCAAAACTCGCAAAACCAACTGACAGCACACCACAGTCGACTACCATGTTTGCATGTGTCTGCATGTGTCTAGTGTACTCACTTACACAGTCTCTGAGAGCATCTTGATATCATGTTTGTATACAACTCAGAATATGGTTTACATTACTCAGAGGACGCAAGTGTGTAATTAGCATGCATGCATATCTGAGACAGGAACAGAGTATGCCTGTGTGTGTGTGTGTGTGTGTGTGTGTGTGTGCGTGTGTGCGTGTGCGTGTGTGTGTGTGTGTGTGTGTGTGCATGTAGAAACAACCAGAAATGAGTTCTAATGTGGCCAATGAGCCAGAGATATTTTTGCTGGTAGCATAATAGGTTTTGCCACAACATAACCAACTCCAGATCGATCACAGCATGCCGTCCCAATCCATCAAACAAGAGAAGGACTGAAGACTAAAACCAAACTCCTGAACAGCCCCATCGCCATACCAAAAGAATGAACAAATATGGGCGTGACATGCTTGTTTGTGAAAAGTTAATCCCAAATAAATCTGTGTTTGTGATGTTGCCCAGAAAATGTAATGACTCTCATGGATGGAAACGGTTTAAATACTAGTGAGTGAATACGAGTGAGTGTTTTTGTCAGCAGGACGGTGTATGTGGGATTAGCTCAAAATAAACTACAGAGCCTGTTTGCTGTTAATAAAAGGAACATGTCACCCAGTGCAACGATGTGGTTGAATGATGTGTTTTTAATAGTGTTTGGAAGGTAATGGAGGTCTACGGCGCAGTGGAAAACACAGACAATACTTGTTAGTGTGATCAATTGTTGGCAGCATTATTGGCTTTTGCCTTTAAATGGTAATTCCTTAAAATAATAAGAAAAAATTGAATGTCGCCAGACATATAATATTGTTATGAAATGACTTTTTTTTTGAGCAAGAGAGACTTTGGGGTTGTCCCTGTCATTTTAAATCAGTAAGGCTGTCTTAAGCCTCTTTCACAAATGCACTGCAAACCTGAAATTAACTAGACATTGCCCAAGGGAGCTATATGTCAGAATGCAAAGGTCCAAATCAACGGCATCAGACATTCAAGAGACTTTATCCTGCCAGTTCCCTGGTACAAAATCCGTGTAATGTCCAATTGAGCCCATGTATGAACAGAGCATGTAATTGTCTGGACAATTCACAGCGAGTACGTGAGCGTGTTGATGATGTTTCTATCATGACGCTCATGCAAACCGAAAGAAAACAAACATCAGAGGGTGAAGAAGTAGGATTACTTACACAAATACAGCAATGAAAATGCTCAACTAAGGAGATAATGAGATCCGGGAACTTCTGTCGGTAAGGGCCAAAACAGAAATTGGCAGAAAAAGTAAAGGAATGGCAAGAGACCCTGTTGTTTATGACCAAATAACGCACCGGCTACATGACCACTGTGTAATCTGCGTCACGTCCTATCACCTGCAACCCAGAGGCCAATCTACACCTAGACCAAACGGAGTATTCCCAAGAAGTAAAAATGCTTTTGACACAGACAGTCTGCTGTTGTATGCTACATCAGTGAAAGGGAAATTCAACACAATGTCCGATCTGGATTCTCCACACATTGTCCTAAATTCATACAAGAAAATGGCTTTAGAGCCAGCATTTACTGGCCATTAGTGAATATAAGCCACTTCATATTGGCTACAGCAATGTTGATGCCAACATGGAAGAGTCTAAATTGAAGCTGACTGATTTAAGATTGTCAGTAAAAAGTACTGTTAGCTGACTCAACACCTTGTAACGATATCATGCTATTGCTTACCTGTTATACCTACATTCAGTCTCTCTTTGTTAAACTACTATGAACCAAATTTTACTCACAGAAAACCACAGATGCCATTGGCTCAATGTTAAGAGTATTACTTTTTTTATATGAGAAAGGACAATTCTAATTTGTGATTTTTTTTAAATGACCAAACGTAAAGCAGTCTTACTTAGGCAGGTTGCCAGAGAGGATCTTCCAAGCATACTCTCTCAGGAATTTCTGGAAGATGGTCGTGAGGGCAATCATTGGTTCGCCAGTACTCAGTTGGGAGCACTGCACCATGCACTTCTTGTAATAGACAAAGAGGTCAGCACAGCTGGGCAACACCGCTCCACCCTCCTCAGTGCCCGCCTTGGGTGGGCCTTGTGCTCGGAAGTCAGCCACAAACCGGTCAATCAGTTCGCCCAGGTTCCTGCAGATGCCCAAAAGTGTGCAGCCACACAGGTTCACACACACACACACACACATGCAGACACGGGTGGTTGGATTAATGACACATGAAAGGAATTAAATGAACTAAATAAGACATAAACATTAAATACAAATGCTTGGGTCTTAAATCCAATAAATAAATAAAAGGATGAAATAACAGGCTGAACGAAAGCCACATGGATAAATAAGAGAAAATATTACAAGCATATCAGAATCCTCAGCACTACAGTCAACAGGTCCACAGTCAGTTGGTGTGGCCCAATCTTACTGAATCTTGGAACCGAAGCCAAAGACAAAACAAGCAGGCCACTGTTCTCTCCTGCTATGTCCCACTGGGGACGGGCTGATCTGGCTGTTGCCTGTTTAAAGGCCTTTGGATTTAGCTGAAATGAGGTTGTAGCTGCAGAATAGGTCAATCTCGTTCCCTTGGACAGACAAACAGCATTTAACGGTCCAGAGAGCCAAGAGCCAGGGGCTGCATGCAAACACAGCAGTCCCAGAACTGTGTTCAGTTTCAGGAGCAATTACCATGACTGGGGGAAGGGAGCGGACTGATGGAGGAGAAGTAAAGGTTGGTGGTAGAAGAAGAAAGAAGGGGAGGCAGGACAAAAACAGAAAGAGTAAGGAAAGGAAAAATAACAATGTAAAACACAATGGATTGAGATGAAGAAAGTAAAGATATCACAAAAAATACATGCAATGAAAGAGACTGGAGAAGGAGTACGAAAAAGAAAAAAATAAAGAGGTGGGAATGAAAGCAGGCAGATCTGCTGTGGCAGCACTTATTCAACCTCCCTCTCTGTTTCTCCCAGCGTCTGTGGTTGTGTAGCTAATGGGAAACATTTCTGCCACAGCAGAGACAGAGGCATGTACAGGAACAAGAGATGGAAAGACAGAAGAGGCAACAAAGTAGTATGGGAGGTGGGGGATCTGATTGATGAGTGGGCAGTGGAAAAAGGATGCATGTGCCAGCTTTAAACACAACCTGCTCCTGATCCTGTGTCTGCGTACCACGACCCACTTTAGTCTTGTCTGCTTGTGTCAGAGTGTGTGTTTTGCTCACTTGTCTTGGGATTCTATGTAGACATATAGATGAGGTTCAAAGCACTTGGAGACAATGCCATGGAAAGGGTTGTCCGGAGCTTTTGGCTTCCTGGGCTGAAAGAATGTAGGAAAATGAGGAATTAGTGAAATAACAGGTTTTGGTTGCAGCTCCTCTGAGTACCAATCAGTGAGCTTATGTTTTGCCTCCAGCTTAATGTCAGAACACTGAACACAGTTTTCAAAGATAAGGCAGTGTAACATGTTGGAGATGGTAATTTACTTCCAAAAAATAAAATTCACACAGGGCTATTCAACCAGCTCTCCCAAACTACAACTGATGCAGTCCAATACACAAATCTTGCAATAAAATCGTTCTTTCACAGAGGTTCTAACTATTTTTTTCAGGTGTCTATTCGACTTTATGACTATTTTGGAGGCTGCAATTTGTGGTGCTGTTTAGCTTGATTTAGAAGAAAAAGTACACTTTAAACTGCTTCTAGTGATGATGTTTACAGTGATCAAGCACTCATATGGACCAAAAAGCTTTGGAAAGAATAACTGGAATACAAGTGCTGTGTTTGTTTAAATAATGTGCTTATACACAGCACTGAACATGCTTAAGCCATGTTAAGTTTTTATGCACCATATTTCTGGAGAAAACTCCCAGAAGCCTACAGGTCTGCTGCAACTGTCAGTTATCTTAAATCAAGGCTGACGACCTTTCTGTTTGTTGTTGCCTTAAAGTAAATAAAAAAATATATTCATTTCTTTCACTGCAGTTTAGCTTTTCTTCTTGTATTTTATCCCATCTATATTTTAGCTCATTTTTATTTTCTCTTCTCTAACTTTTTAATTACGTTTTAATTGTATTTAAATGTCCTTTTATATTTTGTTTCTTTTCCTTATTATGTAAAGCCCTTTGACTTGCCTTTTTGCAGAAATGTGCTGTATAAACAAACTTGCCTTGCTTATAGTAATCAAGTAGTCTGCTTACAGTGCTATTTTTGGGGTTTTTCGTGAATGAACAATAATGGATAAACTATTTAAAACTAAATAATTCTATTTTTCTTTTACTTTACTGCCATGATCATTTGCCTCGCAGTGACCTGTCACCTGTTACCTGAGGCAGGTGTTGTGTGCACATTGAAATCAAGACAGGAAAAAGTCTCCTTGAAGCTTATAGCTCCTAGTCATTAGTTCTAGTGATGGAGACAGAAAATGAATGCAGACAGGAGAAGCACCAGGTGAGCCTCCCTCGTCATGTGGATTGACAATGCCCGGTCATGTATTGCCCCTGTAATGAAACAGCTGCACTGCGTTTCGAAACACTTAATAAAATTCATTAAACACCACAGCTGTCATTTTCATTATTTTATATTCATGTAATAAATATACAAATATCAACTAGATGGTAATCTGAATGAGAAGTAAAGAAAAAATTCTGTAGTAATAATCGTCTGTTTATATTGATCAATTTGACCAAGACAGGTGTGATCACTAAAAGCGGTTTCCACTGTATTTCCAATAACATTGTAGGGCTGTTATATCAGAGTGGAATAGTTTTACCATGGTGTATATAACATCCTTCAGCTATGACAACAAGTCTATCAGATACGATTCTTGTATTCAAACTACTGCTGCATACACATGGGGGATTATAACTACACAGCTGCTCCACCTGCATCAGAGGAGACAACATCTGTCTGACATTTCATGTTGCAGAACAGGTCATTTGGGGTCATTCCAGGTCAACTCACCTTTGCCAGATCATCGTCCTTCTCTGTGCCCATATCCTCACCTGCCTCATCCTCCAGGAAAGGGTTAGTGGGATCTAGAGGGCTCTCTGGCCTTTTCTGCTGTATAAACACGAATAAAACTTAAGTATTTTTCTCTTGCTCAGCTGTTCCAGAATCATTAGGAGTCTGAATGCCATTAAGGTATATCATGCAAAGTAACTGCTTCTTCATCACTTTTCTGAGTGTTTATGTAGACCATTTCATAAGAGACTTTAGTAAAAACTGCACCTCCAATTATGAAATTCCACTCAACCAAATCCCTGATCGAATTACAGAACCCAAACAGGCATGGGTGTAAACTGAGCTGAGGACAAAAGGGCCTCTGGCTCTGACAAGCCTAAATATTATCAGTTCCGAACAAGCTTGGCCTAGTTGTGCCCCCAACAAAATAATAATCATAATCTGTCCATTCTCTGTGTTTCAATTCCATCTTCACATGCCAACATGACCTGGATTAAAGGGTTACTTCAGGCTGTGACACCAGGAAGGCTATGTGTGTGTGTGTGTGTTTAAAAATGTAACAAAATATGATCGTAATTATAGTACAAGCAAAAGATGAAAACAGGATAGCCAGAGGCCATTGATAAGGCTGGATTTTCAAAACTAAAGACCCTAGATAGAACCAGACATTTACCAGGGGGGCTGGACAAGACTGGATTTTCAAAATTAGAGCCCAAGCTTGAATCATTTAAAGAAGCTGGAGTTAAGAGTCAAGAGACCCAATTGTTTTGTTTGTGTGTGCTTTTCTTACTCCGGGTGTGTCAGTCAAGGTGCATCCTGTAAAGCGTTTGGCCAGAAGACCCTCGAAGTTTGTTGTCCTCTGAATAGCAAACAGAAGCAGCTTGACCTCAATCTCCTTAGCCCGTGTTCGCATTACTTTGGCAAGCTCCACCCTTTCAGACGCACATGAAAAAAATGGACATAGCATCAGTTAGAGTATATTACCTCTAATTTCTATGCTTAAACATCCCCAAATGTTTCCGATGATCCTTCTTTGTAAATAATTATGTAACTGTCCTTTTAGCAAAAACATGTCTTGTCAGGCTTTTTCTAAATGCAACTTGTGCACTTTTTTCCAGATATTTTTTTATTATCAGCGGCAGCCGGGAGTGCCTTCTTTTTCTTCCCTCATGTGGCTGAGAGGAAAAGAATGAGAAATGCGGACACTAGGTCACTGCTCATGTAGGCCACCTACGTCAACTGCACTGAAAGCCAAATTACAGACGTACTTCAGGCACGCCATACCAGTGTGGTTCATTTCATGATGAAGAAATGTCCCACAACCAATTCTGCCTTTTTTAATTTAATTACATTCAGTTTCTTTTCTTTTCTTGGGGACATAGACACAGTATAAAATATTCATTGCATGGGCCAAAGCCACAAATCAAAAAGTCACAATGCATGATCACTGGTAATGCTTGTTCGAGGATGGGTTTTTATATTGTATGTTGTAGTGTGTTTACCTGGTGATGTGGCAGAACTCCACAGCAATACGCTCTGTCATGCACCACTCCTCAGGAAACATGCGTCCGTACTTCTCCTCATAGTCCACCAGCTGCCGTTTGATCCAGGCGTAGCGGCGGTCTATCTTGTCTAGCCATGCAACCTGAGCAAGAGGGGATGATTCTTTTTCATTTATACCTATGTATCATCTTTTCAAATCAAGTATCCACTATAATTAGATGTGATTTCAAACATCATGGATTTGAAATTCTTACTCACATCTTGGTTTTCCTGGAATAAGACCAAGTACTCTGAGAGGTGCTGCCTGATGAACTTTTTGATGATCTCCTGTTTGATGCGTGGATCCAGCACATTGGCCACTAGGCAGGCATCTCTCAGCACGTTACTGGGACCACCTGGTCTCTGGATGGATTGTGAAGTAAAATTTGACATAAAGATGTGTACTGGTGAGAACAAAACAAGAACATAGTTCAAGTAGGGATAATTGCAGAAAATCCTATAACATATTTACCTTGGAGCCTTGAGAGGGGAAGGCTTCTTCAAAATCTGCCAGGATTTGAGTCCCCAACTCACTCTGTGCTGCCTTTACCCTAGATAGAACAAAAAAAGGCACTAAATTATTAATTGTTTTCTCAATCAGTCAACTGTCATATTGTAAATTTCAGGCTGGAATATCCCCCCCCCTAGCCACTCTGGCAAAAGACAAGTTGTTTAATTATTGTCCAAGAACCACAGGGAAGCATGTTATTTAGAAGTTACTAGCTGGCAAACCTCAAGACCAGTGATGTTTTTAAAGTGTCACAGCACACACGACACAATATCTCTTCTGTAAAATATTCCCAAAACTCCAAAACTAGCAGAGAAACGTTTGCATTATGAGGTCTGTTAAAGGGGGAACACTACTTAAATGAAGGACTCCAATATGCTATTTCCAGGGTGTAGGAAATTTCAATAAATATTCGTGAATAAGAGCTACTCTCTCAAAGCCAGTTTGGAGCTAGTCCATAGACAATGAATGGGAGACTGTTTTTGTGGACCCACAGAATGTTTGTTTTCTTTCTTTTTTTATACAGAAATGCTTGCAAGAGCTTTATTTTATTGTAATGTTCTCAGTCCTGCAACAGAAAATGTACTCATATACTCAGAGTATTCCCCTGGCTGCTCTAAGTGTCATCTATCTTTCCCAATTCATTGTCTATGGAGCAGTTCTAAACTTCACACTCTATGATATAACAAATTTGAGTTTCAGCACTTTGGTTCTTCTTCATAAAAGCTGTTCACATTAACTAATTTTTTAGAACCGTCTTAAATTTAGTAAATTGATGTAGTTCCCCTTTAAGACAATTCAAGTGTGTCCAGTCCTCGGAGGGCCTGTCTCTGGCTGAATGCATTCAGGCCGGGTTAACTGAGGACAGCACCAAAACCCATGACAATTGTCCAGAATAAACAGGAGCTAGTGGAGAGAGGGTATCACAGATGGGTGCCAAATGAACTGGTAGCTTTCTTCTTAAGCTCCTGCTGTTGGCTTAATATCGCATTGCCCACCTCTGTATGGTCAGCTACTGAATATGAGACTCTAATCACACACACTGCTCTACAGCTCCTGTTTCGGCTGTGTCTTACAAGCTGATGCCACTGAGACAAAGCTGTCAGCAGCAGGTCAGACTGTGTCCAGTCTTTCTCTGCATTTTGTCCAATCACATATACCTTTCAACCGGTCCGTAACAGTCACAGTGTAGTTGAAACATTGAGAAAAGCATTAAGCGATGACAATAAAAAGACCTATTAAAACATAATCAAAGTTTATCCTGTTCAAAGGTGACAGCTGCACTGAATCCACTAAGTAACTGTTCACACTTCTGTCAGGACAAAGAGCCAATTACTTTCACTGAACTACAGACATAAAGGCAGGAATACAGAAATGTCAAAAAGAGACCCTGGTATGTATTTAGCCTGTAGCCCTGTATAATTTTTACATTTGTTTAAAACTGAACTTTATGTCTTTTTTTAAGAGGTAAAAAATATATGTAGTTTTTACTACTAAAATGTGCAGTTAGCTTTATAATTATTTGCTTTATTAACTGTTTTCAGCATACTTAATTATATTGTTATAAAATGCATTGTCTAAATAAACAAAAACACGCTTCAAATAAATTATTCACAATATGATTCATTTGATGTTTTCACAATTATGGTATTATCACGTAAATATAAATCAATACAATTATTTAACATTTATGCTTGTTTCATTTAAAATATATTTTCTAAATTTTGTAAGTGACAAATACTTCACCTTACTCCTGATCACTAACTTTTTTTTTTTTATGAAATTGTTTACATTGTTTACACCGATTTAACCGATTTTCGCTGGTTTTGTTTGAATTCAGAATTCAAAAGATTTATTGTCTTGCTATTTTTAAAGGGGCTGTGTGTAACTTTGAAGAAACATAGCTGATTATTGAGTCTCATTCCCAGGTCAATAAATACTGACAGTTTGAGTTGGTGTTTTAGTTTGACTACCAACCCAAACCGTTGGTATTTGACAACTTGGGAATGAGAATCAACAATCATCTATCTCTCTCCTGAGTTACCTATAGTGCCTTTAACTCCACAAAAATGGTCTGACTTTATAGGTTAGAATGAGAAGTGAAAATCTTGCCTTGCTGCTCTAAACATCCCGTAGCTATTTTTTCCTCCTTGGCTCTAATTCTGCCAACTCCCAATCTGATCCTTCATCCTGCCTCTACATACACGGTCCCCTGTTTGTCTTCTGCTATCTGGAGTATCTTTGTGGCTGATGTTAGTCTGCCAATGTTTTTTTCACAGAAAGGTCTTTCAATTGCTTACTGTCCATATACTTTCTATTAACAGTTTGCGTCCAGCTGTCTTCCTTGTCTTCTTGTCTCCCCCTTCCCTGTGTCTCTCCTATCATCTGTTTCTCCGACAGTCACTTCTTCCACGCAGCTGTTATTTGGCATGAACATGGTCTGCCACACCTCAGTCAAAACAGAACAGAAGGTCATCCTTTTTGTTTTGTGGGGATCAGCACTACTTTGAACTCGAACATCAACTTGGCAATAAATGTGTCCCAAATTGATTCAAATGTTCATGGAAAATTATGGTAAAAATGGAAATGTAATGAGTCAGGACTGTGGGAAACAAAAGCATAACAATGTACTTTGTTCTGTGTGTGTTTGTGTGTGTAAATCTCTGTGAGAGTGCTTGTGTTGCCTGTGTGTTAAAACAAAATACTACATTCAGATATTAGCATGACTCTTTTCAGAGCAAACAAACATTCCTACATGTACCATGAATTAAAAATGACACTATAAGACTGATATAAATATTGCAAGCATGAACAACAATCTGAAATGCATAATGCATAAATACATTTTCCACACAAGTGGAAGCACATACATGGAGACACAAACACACTCTCAGAAAATGAAGCCCCTTATCTCTCACAATGGAAGAAATTCTGGCATAATCGGACCCTATTCAGCTTGTTTCCTTCCTGTGTGTTCCTGTATGTGTGTGTATGTGTGTGAATATCTGCATAAACAGGATGTGATACGCAAAATCTCTCAGCCAAAACTGTAACCACTTTTAAACAGTTCAGCTGATGAGCTGTGGAACATTTCAGACGTAAGCAGAGATCAAGCTATGAACTGGCTACTAGATATGAACTGTTACAGTTATGCTGCTCACCCAACAGCCCAAGCGATCCTGAGCAAGACACCAAACCACTCAGTATTCAAGAGTTGCAGCAATACAGCAGTAAAGAAATAACCTCATACATTACTTGTGTGTGTTAGTGTGTGCATATTATTTACCTTTCTGAAAGTTGTCTTATCTGGGGAATACCCATGTACTTGTGGAAATGCTCAAGCACATTGACCACTCCCTGCAATAGGTTGGCAACCTCACCATACTGCCTTTTTCTGGTCATGGCTCTGGAACACAACACATTCTGCTGTTAGTTATTTCTATTATTATATAACGAAAATATCTATCTCAATGCTACACTTGTCACACAATTACACCATGCACCTCTGTAAACATGTTTATCCATATTGAGCATCAATGTAGCTGTATATCTCTCAAAGGTGTAAATTTATTTCTAACATGCTATTTGGGAGAAAGCAACCCACTCTTCTTAAAAGTGCATCCTGTGTGAACTCTCTGACTGCTCAACATGGGCACCAAAAGCAAGTGGAAAATTGGCGCTTTGCGGCCGTTCTGCATTCTGTGTAAAACCAGCACAGTATGTTTTTGTATGTATCTCAACCTGGGTGAAATTCTATGGGATTTTCTATGGGATATGGGAAGTTTTTGATTTTGTCAGTATTACCGAAAACAGATTGGACTGCAATAAATGTATTATTAGGTTGATAGTTTGTAAATCATGTAAGGTTTGACACAAGACCTGCCATGTACCGGCAACATCGGATCCTTTTTTCAAAAAAGTGTGCATATTACAACTACTGAACCACAGAACAATCCTAAATGTTTAATATTGGTTAAATAAGCTTTAGGGTAAATTGTCTGCATCTTTTGGTCTGGTCTGTTGAATGTAACTGTACCCACTCTAAAGAGTCGACACCCCCTGCCAACATATGCAGGTGGTTGAGGGTAGTGATTGATGTAGTTAGATGGCGCTTGGCATGATCCAGCTGCTTAATGTCCCTGGTAATCTCCTTGACCTGTGCAGGAAGAGGAACAAGTCAGAGAGGTTGGTCATATAGCATGGATGACAGGAAGAAGTAAAAGTACAGATATGGGAAAGGAAGAAGTTGAACAAATCTAAGTGGTTCACTGGATGGGTCAAAAGGACAAAGACAAACAGAGCAAGATGAACAACACACCCACTGGTTAGAGGAGTAATTGTTTCTACATGCCTCATGAGGGAGGGTCTGCTTGCCAATCTCCCCCCTCATCATTTCTCCACACACCCAGCCTACTGGCCTTCCTCTAACAAACACACTTGTAACAGACAGACACATGGAAGGTGCATTACCTCGACTTTAAATAACTCTCTGCACTGTCCTCTATTGTAACAGGAGGATACAGGGTGTATCTACCCTATTCTAGGGTCATGCCCCAGATAAGCTACAACAAACCACTTTTGTATTTGTGCATACCATTTGTTCAGACTTCTCTGCCTTGTCCTTGATGTCTTTGATTTTGCCAAAGAGCTGCTGGATGGCTATCTGGGCCTCTTCCAAAGCCTGCCCAAAACAGACAGAGAAATATGAAACACACAGAGAGAACACATTTTAGACTGCTGTGTAAAAACAACTGACAATATCAGTGTGTGGCTGTTTTCCTGGCAGTGGGCAAAACTTCAAATGTGTGTGACAAAAGTGGTCTCAACGGACTCAGATTTTGGTTCAAGGAATGCCAACATCCATCTGAGACATCACTAATCCTGTCAGAATAACACCTGAAGCAGAAACAAGAGGTAAAAAACGGAAACCAGACAGAACTGTTTGACCATAACCTTAGAAGGAACAAGGGGATGAGAAACTTCTTACTTAGTTTATTCATGAAGTGAAAATGAAAACTCACATACTGAGTGTGACTGAGTGGACAGCTACAGAGTTTTCAACCTGTTGGCCAGTAAATCAGTAGAACAATGGCAAGTCAAGCAGTACAGACATGAGAAGATTAAAAAAGTCTTTTGCTGTTTGGTGCTTCCACGTGAGATGCAATACGGTTTAGGGTTGCAACTAGGGTTGGAAAAAAACTTTTTTGTCCAGCTACCATTGTGGCTCACAAATTCCAAAATCTATCAACCGCACAATTGATTACCTTTGGGGGGTTTTTGGCTCGTGAGCGATGCAAATCTAGTAGCCACTTGCAAATTTTACAGGCATTTGGCTGGTGGTTGGTGCTAATTTCCAACACTGGCTGCAACTTACAAGTAATTTCATTGTAATTTAATCTGTTGACTAAATTCTCAATTAATCAATTAGTTGTTTGGTCTACAAAAAGTCAGACAATGATGAAAAATATCAACCAGTGTTTCCCAAGACTATGTGTTTCTCCTCAAATGCCTTGTTTTGTCGATAACTGAAAAATATCCAATTTACTGTCATAGTGGAGTAAAGAAACCAGAAAAAAATTGCATTTAAGGAGCTGGAATTTAAGAACTTTGACTTTTCTTTCTTCAAAATTCCACAAAACCATTTCAGATTATCAAATGAGTTCACAATTAACTGATTAATCTTTGAAGTTCTAATACAGCTGTTTCTGAAATTCATACATTCCTCTTCCATTTTCATCCCTTACAAATACACTTTCTCACCATTTTATAAAACACTAGGCTTGCAGATTGTACTTCACTGCACCGTGCGCTAAATGCAAATGAGTCAACCTAACAAATGCAAATTCAACTGCCTTTTGGTGTCTGTTTTAAACAGCAAAGATTAAACAAAAGGGACATCTGGATGTTATTTGATCCATAAATTCATTGGCAGAGAACATGGACAACTTGCCAGCAGCTAATGGTAAAATTGATATATTTCTTATTCTGCTTTTAATCAAAATGTATCATCCCATACATAAAAAAAAAATCAACTTCCCTTTTAATGCCCCTAGAAAAAAGTATACTACACTATTAATACTTGTGTGTTCTTGTTGCAAGAAGCAGGGCGCTGTGTGGAATAACTGTGCCTCAGTTGTGGTATGCCAGTCTAGGTCAAATTTCAAGGGACATTTTCTTATCCACCCTCACCACTGGCTTTGGTCCATGCAAAAAAATATCCAGCTCAGCCTGTTCCCAGCTCTGGAAAACAGACTAATTGGCCATCTAATTGGCAAGCTATCTAGATATCTGACATTGATAGGGCTTAGTTTGACACATGAGCCATAAGGCTAATCTCTGCATAAAGGCTGTCACTATAAATGCTAAAGAGATTATTAGCAGTCTGAACAGCCTATAAAGCCAGACCGGATTAGATAACATTAGACAGTTACAAATGTAAGATAGTTAACGTGCTATTCTAATATTTCCCCATCATCTGACATGGCAGCTGCTCTTTGATGGTCCTAAACGGAAAGTGTGCTGCGACATCTGATGCCAAGGTAATTGGCTTCACTTGGCCCAATGCTGTGACACTACATTGACTCTCCTTAGATTCACACAGACACATGCACACAAGGAATGCTAACAGCCGGCACCAGCTGTGCAAGGAATTTATCACTTTTACAAGCACCTCTAACAAACTAAGAGCAAACTCACAAAAACTTTGCACATGCAAACATACACAAACATAAACACAGCTTGCACTGACAGCAGAGGATTCATTTCCTTCCTAAGTGTAGCCAAAAGTCCCAGAAATAATTGTGATAAACGATATTATCGTCATTTTAAAGGAATACATCGATGGCAAAATAAGGATTTTTACATCAATTACTCAACCCCCTCTTACATTGAATTCGTTAAGAAAAGTGTTTTTTCTCGCATGCCCCCAGGGTGAATGGAAAACCCAAAAAAGGCAAACATTCTTCATGAATAGAAGTAAATGGGGTCCATCCCAATATATCCCAAAAAATATCTTTAAAAAAAAGAAATGACAAAAACCATGCCTAGGCGCAGTTTTTTTTCTGTTAATTTGGCTTAGGTATTGTGAAAAAATCATCATCATATTGGCTATGTAAACAAACATGCACGTAAACACAAGAGCAATATTTAACAATATGTGGACACAAAATTGATAAGTTGATAACATAATTATTGTGACAGACTTCATGAACCCTGCAAGGGAAGTTTCAATCTGAAACTTTATCGACTGTGTGATATGATTTTAAGTTAAAACAGTTTGCTGACGCCAGACTGAGGAGAACTCTTCCTCAATAACAGCGAGAAAAAAGCCAACAGGCTTTCATGCATCCTTCTGTCTCAAACATCCACTTGGTTGCTGGGTGATTGGATAAATGAATTGGAAAACTGCATGCAGGTTATGTGATTACTCTTTGATCTGAGAGTGAGGAGGAAGGGAGTGCCACTGAATCTTTAAAGAGGTTCCCTGGAGGACTTCTTGAGCAAACAAAGTGCATGCAGAAGAGGCCAAAACCTTCAAGGCTACAAATCAGCTGAGTCTATCTGGCTGGCTTCCTAGCGCTCATTTCCTGTATTTAGCCTTGAGGAAAGCAGAGAGAGAACACTGCCCAGCAGGCGCCTCCATGCCCGAGATGTTATCTGCTCTCACACAAAAACACACATGCAAACATGCACACCAGTGTATCCCTAACATGCAATAAGCAGCACTGGTGCCAGGGCACACATATAGAGTTTAAAAAAGGAGCTTCAACAGATTTTGGATGCACTTCATGCACCCTCTGACAGACATCAGTGTAGCTTTCTAAAGCAGAGGGAATATTAAATGGTACTTTAAAGTTTAGGGCCAAATACAATAAATCTGATCAACCAAACAGGATTATTTTAACAGTTGGATCATTGCCTGCTTCATGTAAATATTTTAGGGAGACAGCTAAGAGAGAGAAGTGATTCACTTAAAAGAGAAAATAATAGCTGGTGAAATGCTTTGCACAGAATCAGTCCAAATGTTGGTCACAGTTAAACCTGACAGTAAATAATATCAAAACACAACTTTCTCATGAAATTTATAAATAGCAATATGCTACTTTGCTCTGCTGCACATCTCATCGATTGTCTCATTTTACTTTCCAAAAGCAATACAACATTTTGGCACATTTGGTTATTGCAGATGATGTTATAGTCAGATTTAATAGGCTATACTTAAAAAGTCACTTAACATGAGGCGCAGACCAAGTCTGTAGAAAGCGACCTAGATTCTTCTTTCTTTTTTTTAAATAGAGACACAGAAAAAAGAAAGTTAAAACTCTATAAATTAGGAGACAAAAGAAAGAGAAAGCTAAAAGCGTATAGGACAAGCTCTGAGAAGATGAAAGCTAAAACAAGCTGTGAACAGCCTTTTCTGAGTTAACGTTAAATATTTACATTAATGCCGTTTCTATAGGAAGACCACCTGACCTTTATTTTCTAATGCAGCCGATTCTATACCAAAGTACACCTCTGTATACCACACACACAGAAAGAAAAACACGTATGCCAAACTGCAGACCATGCAAGCTGCAATTAAGTACAGCATTAGTGTGTGTTTTGTGCATGTGTGTTTTTAATAAAACAACCAAAAAAAAAACAGAATAAATGCAAAACAACCCTTCATTAGTGCTATGATATTGAGCTGACTGTGGAGCAGGTGTGCATGCAGTACTGACATCACCCTCACAACAGGCAGTCGGGAACATCTACAGCATCGTGTGTGGTAGGAAACTCTCAGCTGGCAAATAACAACCAAAAAACAGACATTTTTTGTGTTTGTGCGATAGGTTGTGTAAGTTTTCCAATACCATTGGCAGCGTGGGAGATGGCTTCTGGGGCGCCAGCCCCACATGTTTTCTCCAAAGTCCTAATTTTTTAGGTTTTTCAATCAGGATATTCATAGCGACTAATTTCCCTTAAACTTAGACTAGTCTACTTTTCTAGATGTAAGAAAGTATTTAGAAAGCAGTCAAAATTGAGCACAATTATATCTATAGTTGTGTCAATTAAAACTATAGTTAGTGTATAGTTAAAGTGTAAATTAAAAGAGCCATTTGAAATCATTAATCACATTTGTTAATCCGTTAATTGTGTTTTCGACTCCGATACACGTGTAGCAATTTGCATTGAGCATTACAATTACAGTACATTATCCTACAAAACCTGACGACAACTCACTAAATAAAAGTTAAAAAATTAAATTTATTGAGAAACAATGTTATTTATGAAAATAAATGGTTAGGAATCTTGCCCAATGATAACAATGGCATTTTCACTGGGTGAACGCAATTGAATAAAGTTGTACAAATTTCAATAATACGTTTAACCGACTATCTTGGTGCCGACTAACGAAGGCAGGACGACGGCTAATTGTGCACATCCCTTTTTTTTGTCATTTTGTGTCAATTTTTGTGTCATTTCTCGTCTGTCTTTCTTTCTGCACAATAAATGCAGCAGAAGTTTTATTACTTTTGTATTAGTAATGCTGTTCACGCCAATTCTCACCCTACCTATCTTATGCAACTTAAAAAAAGAAACATTGGACAATATTGCTTCTTTTCAGGTGTCCGGATTGAAAATAAGTAATTCTTAACATTTGTTGTGTTATAGTTTCAGCATTAAGAAGACAATGGGAGAATGATTAGATACAAAATAGGATAGGCTCTATAGGAGGTGAGTTTCTTCCAGGGCAACTATCATGTAATTCCCAAATGATGTACAGATTTTTGAGGAATTCTGTTATCTCAGATGGCTTGAAAAATAGTGCATCTGGCTCAGGTCAGGAGATTTCAACTATCTGCCCTCGTCCTCAACACTTCTCATTCAGAAAATGAGATCAAACATAACATGATGTTTCAACCACATGAACTCATGCTGGTTAATGACACAGTTCATGTCATGATAATTGAGTCTGTACCTCTGCTACCAGATACTATGTATAACAGTCAATCATACTGTCACTAATTTGGCTTGTGGTGCGATGTGTGTTGCATCTGTCTTAATGGGTTGCAATACACATCAGTGTTTTTTTCCTTTCACAAATTAAATAAATATAAAGATGTTTCATCGCAAACTAGCACAGCTATCGACAGACTAGAAATATGTTCTATCAGAGAGCAGGGTCAGACCACGAAGAGAATCACATTTCCACACTCAGTGCTGCGGCCTGTAACTGTCTGACTCCCTACAGGAAAAAAACACCAGAGAAATCATTCCCCAGACGTCCTCCACTTTCTCTCTCCTCCCATTTTACTCTCTCCATCCTTCTCCATAAATGTTACCATCTTGGGTTTCGACCTGGGGATTTCATTTAGCTCACAGGGAGAGTTCAATCGACAGCAGAAATGACTAAATTGCTGATGTTGTTGGTTTTATTCTACGGCTGTCTTTATGTTTCAAACGCCATCTTGAAATGAACACCTCTCCATCTTTCCGTCTGCAGAAAGGATTTTCCCTCTGGAAATGTTGGAATGGCACAGTGGGGTTGGAAAAACAAACTAAAATTATTGTGTGTGACTGTATAATGTTATTGGTCTGGAGGGGATTTAGAGCGTTTCCGCTACCAAACGGTAGCTGACTGGGGAAAGACAGGGCCACCAGGCCAGACACCCTGACGACAACACACACCTAATCATGTCAACTGTTCAGAACACACACAGCTCACCCATCAGGTGTCATGTTCCCTTTAAGCCACAACTCTTTGACAGAGCGAGAACCTGGACTAAATCAGCAGGGTCTGCTCTTTTCCATTAAGCTACCACAAGAAAAGGCAAAGACTTAAGAGCTTGGGTTTAAAAGAAACCTTAGTATTTACATACGGGAATCTATTTCCCAGACGTGTTTTCTGTAAAGAGGAGTTTGAGCAGTGGGAATAGCTCTGAGTCATCTTGTCCTTTTCCATGGAAGTAATGTGGAGAGAGGAAAGAGCAGGCGAGGGGGAAGAACATGTTTTTCTGGGTTGGGAGAAACTACTGCCACTTTTCTAACTTAAGGATGCTGTTTTAAACACCACAAGTGATAAAAAGTTGTGGTGGTGTGTTTGTACAATATGCAAAAGTGGCTGTTGTTCTCTCCCATATCCCCCATTAGGGCATGTAAGGTCAAAATGCTGCGTTTCTACGATGATGAGTGAGGAAAATGCTCAATACTTGATGTTCCTTCTATTTAGGACCAACATACATACCAATCAGCCTTTGCAAACAACTGAGGCTCTTCCACCTTCACCATAACACAAATATATCTTTCAAAAAATCTGACAACTAATGAAAAATATAACTAAAATAAAAGAAATGTGATTTTCTTCTCCAGTCATATTGCCAGATGGGGGATCAAATTGATGGCAGAAAAACAAATGCAAAGTAGATCAAGCTTGTCTAATCACGGTAGTATGTCCTTATACAGTGTTCCCATACATTTTTATGGACACAATTTCAAAACTTTCCATGACTTTTCAAGGACACATTTTTCTTGTCAAACTTGCCTGCAATTTTTTTTTTGGGGGGAGGGGGGGGTTTACGTAACAGATTTAAACTCTTTTCAGACATATTTTCAGCTAGCTGGCATATATGAAGAGAGAGATATAATGCAGGGAGAAAATGAAAAACGCACATGATGTAAATAAAACGTCACACATGGCCGCATGTTAGAGCTTCGTCACGTCGACAGCTACAAAAAATGAATTTGCCGTTATGTTACATAGAAGGTTATCCACAGAAGGGTATTGTAACAATCATTGGGCACAATGAAATTCCATGACTTTTTAAAAAAACTCTCAATGATTTCTATATTGTCCTGGCCTAAAAATGTGATTGAGAAATTCTATGACTTTTCCAGGTCTTTCATGACTGTGAGAATCCTGCATATATGACATGCAGCTCATCTTACCTGTCTGCCATCCTGGCCCACATTGGTCTGGCCTCTGACTACCGTCCTGATGTTGTCATCCAGGCGCCTAACAGTTGTGATACAAAGTGACACTTTGTCAGGTTGACGGTAAAAAGAAACACAAAATAAGAAATGTGTTTTCAAGTCAATGACATGAACTCACCGGATCTTCAGACGAATCTTGTTTACCACATCATCGATATTTGCCAAAGACTGAGGGGAAATAGAAAAACAGGAAATCAGGGACACATGAAGTAACTGCCGTGCTACCTTGAATATGACAAGAAAATGTCGTTTTTCTTGTGTCCCTCCACAGAAATCGGCAACAAACAAACTGAATTTTTGATTGACTGGCCATCACTTTTCACATCATCAAAATTATATCAAAGGTAGGTCTATAGTGACCCCTCATGGAAATAGAGTGTACACCTAGACATGTATATACATGAAGCATACTGTACAATCTTTCAAAATAAAGTGCAACACAGTAATTTAGGATTCACAATATTAAATGAATGATCAAATACCCAAATCATATACATCCACAAAAAATACGCATGCACTTGCAATGCGAAGTACATGCACTCATAGACGCATGCATATAAGTATATACTTTTTTCATGTTTTACCTTGATTTATCTTAATAATCTAATCAGGGTTAGGGACTGAAAATTAACTTCCGCTCGAATCTACATACATTATATGTGTTACATTCATCTTCCATTGGTTATAGTGGTTATTTGCAATGTTCCTCTTAAATGAAACAAAATTAATTTTCCTCCATCCGCAGATAATGAACCCCAGTCTATATAACTTTTTTGGTTTATAAAGTATTTGAGCCAAAGATCAACAAGCCTTTTGCATGTAAGATGTTGTAGCCTAACCCTGTCACAGTAGGAAAAACACAGGTGTAAATAATAAAATTATTGATGGCTGATAGGGATAGCTAAGAAAGAAAAAAATGATTTTGTTCTTGAAATCCTTTAAGTTGTGATTAAGATCTTGTTTTTCAATTCAACATGTCTACAGATAAAAAGGCCTGTTTTTTCTATATGAACTGTAAATAATACTTAGATAACTACAATCCACTTGTGTTTTATAGATAGCTCTAGGCTGGCCCATACAACAATAGATCTCAGTATGCACTATGCATATCAGTGTGAGTGCAGTCTGTGTTACAATACCTGCTCGGTGGGGAACAGTGTGTGTTGATGTACTCCACAGCATTAAAGTCTGCTCTGTCCAGCGGGTCTTGGCTGGGGAAAACCTTGCACACACACACAACAAAACACGTTAAGTTAGAAAGTCAATGCTCACAGCTTTACCCTGGATGTTTAATAATGCACTGAGGTGGTTTCAACATGCAAACTTGTGACGATACTCAGTGGTTTTACATGTTTGTAGCTAATCATTACTGACAACCTACACAAATGTTTGCTATTGCAAATGAATAGTATCATAACATTCACGACGACTAAAGAGTAAAAGACAGCTTCGTAGACTAACGTCACACACTATTTACAATTACTGAAACACTCTGACAAACTTTTCTCGGAGTTAAACACTGTTAATAAAGCGCAAAAATCAATGTTTCGTAGCCAGGTTAGCTCTCGTAACACAGCAGTGTCGCATCCAGTTAGCTAACCGGCTAACAGCTGGTTTGTTAGCAAGACCCGCGACAATATTTAAAAAGTCGCAACAGCAACGACGTCAAACTCCTACCTGTTCAATAGCTAGTTGCACCTCTGGGTTAGATGCAAAATAGCCTCCAAATCCTCAGCAAATTCAAATTCTTCTTCCTCCATCGTTGTCAAAACAAAACCTCTCCGGCATACCACTTCCTGGTGAGGGATTCTGGGATAGCCGATGACGTTGAACAAATGGTGCTTTCATGGCTGTCGGAAATAAGACACTTTGAATATCAGTACCGCATTACTTATTTTATTCAGCCTCTGCTCATTTTTGGTATATTCCATCTCTATAAATGGAAATGGTCTGACTCAAAACACAGCTATAATCGGTTTTATCGTTGAACTTTTATTTTCTCTTTGTACTTTTTCTGTGTACCGTGGGTATAGAGACAAACGTGTTTTCGATTCCTGTAGGTCTAACACACATCGCAGAACTGACAATAAAGTTGACTTTGAATAAGCCAACAAAGTAGTAGGCTAACTATCTACGTAGGCCTATGATGAATAATTTGTTTACGATGTGACAATGAGATGTAGAAAGTCAACAAGTGATGGGTACGCTATTATTAATAATTATAGCCTACTGATACAATATGTATATGTATGTAGTATGTTGTTGCCTGACATTCAAAGTGCACACAAGAAAACAGCTGTTAACTGTGTGTAACGTTTTACATGTTTAACCAGATTAATATGTCAGTAGGATTTAGAAGTTTTAAAGTCTGCCACAACAGCAAAGATTGGTGTTTTGAAAATAAATGAACAAAAAAGTGGCCAATAGATGTAATTACAACAAAAATAACTTGTCAGAGTAGTCAAATTTTATCCATCCACATATAGGGATCAAAAGAAACTGTATACAGGGTAGGGACAATTTGTTCACATAACAAAAACAACAACATAATCAACAATATAACTACTACTACTACTAATAATAATAATAATACTATAATAATACATTTATTTGGTATTGCACCTCTCACAGAAATAATTTCAAAAAGTGATTCACAAAAGAGGACAATAAAAACATGCCATAAAAACGTAGGCTATACAACTATAAAAACAAAAGCTACAATTTAAATGAATGACATTTAAATTAAGTTAATTTATTTGATTATTCTGATTTTTTTTTCTTATTAAATGATAATTTAAAAAAAGAAACATGCTTCGGCTTCATTACACTTTTATTTTTTCAGCTTAACTGAAAGGCTAACATAAGGCTTGTATCTCTTTTTTTGTCATCGGTGGATGATGCCTTCCCTCTGGCCTCACAGGATCATGATCTCCAGTGTGCACAAAAGCAGTCAGCAGTAAGAACTCATTAGTCGCATGTGGAGACATAAGAATGCCTCACACAAAAACGTCACTTCTCCTGACTGCATTATGTGTGTTCAAACGTTTGTAATAACTACAGGTAAATTACATCCAATATAGACAGACAAAGTGCGTGTCTTTATTCCAGATCCATCTATTAAAATCCTAAGTGAACTGAGGTGATGAAAATCCCTTCTCAGAATATTTCAATTACATTTTAAACAGCCTTACACCCTCTCCCCACATCGTCTGCCCACAAATCTCCTCATTGCTCTGCTCTGATTTTAACACATCACGGGGTGTCCTGACCTGTTACATGACTCCATTAATGATGTGTCCTGCTGTGACAATTTTACATACTAAAATTGTCTCTTCCACACCCACTGTGTCCACGAAAACTGTGTCAAGAAATCAGCCTCCTACCACAGAAACATATTGCTGTCATCTGTGCTCACATTGCCATTTAAGGAGCAGCAGTGCCCCCTGCTGTTACAAGAAGCAACACACAAGCGCACATGTTCCCATAAGCTTTCACACTGCTCTGTTTTATTCCAAAGAGAGACATGTAAACCCATACGAGAGCTTTTAGTACAGCTATTTAAAGGACTAGAAAGAAGAAAAGAAGAAGGAAGGGAAAAGAAGGAGGAGGAAAGCTGCAATGTGGTGAAAAAAACAGAAAATGATAGAAAACTGAAGAGACTAGAGGACATAGTATCAAAGAACAAGATAGGGTTGAAAGGAAAAAAATGGTCAGAAAAGAGAGAAGAAGACAGAAATTGCCGTATCAGGTTTAACGGATATTATTTATAGGGATGAAAATCAATAGGGTGGAAAGAAGGAGAAAAAGGAGACGCAGGAAAAGACATGAGGTGATCAGGTGTAACAGGTTCTCATCATACCCAATGAGCAAAGACAGAATTGATGAAGCATGGAGTGGATTACATTTATGACTCCTTGGAAACAGTTTCAAAGGCTTTTAAAAAATTGCTATAATTCTTTAGCAAGTAAGTGTTGTCTGACTTTTTTTAAAGGATGTAGGGAAGCACTGAAAGGGAAAGGAGGATGAAGTTGGATCAAGTTAAAGGTGACAGAAAAACAACAACAAAAACAGGGTAGACAGATTGGAGGGTGGGCTGTTGTGCATTGTGTAAGTGTGCGACAGCTGCAACACAAGCTGTGTGGCTCTGTGTGTATGTGTGTACATAATAACTGTAGGGATACTGCAATACAATTTATATAAACTTCATGAAAATAAGAGGTAATACTGAGTAAAGTCAGGTTTAGATGATACCATGAGCCTAATAGGATTTGTGCAGACATCTGCAGAGGTTATGATGGAAACAAATTTGTTAGATATGATTGAAAAGCATAACTGAAACTTTTCACATGTAGACACCTTATTCACCTAGCATATCCAGCTGTAATGATATAAAATTGTCCCAAATACAACCAACTAAAAATACTCCATTAGAAGCAACAGTATCAAAGTAGTTGTAGTAGTAGTTAAACATTCTGGAAAACACACGCTCATTAGCAAGGCAGCATTGGTGGAGTGACACGTATGAAAGGATGGGTTTGGGAGGTGAAAAACATTTCATTTCTAGCCTTTTGGTGAGTTTTTAATGCACCAACTTATGGTGTAAATGTCTTTAATTTTGATAAAAAAATAACAGAACACTTCTACTGTTATGTTATTATTAGCGAGGAGACAAATGTTTTACATTTTGAGGAGGACATGTCCTCTGTGTCCCCCCCACACTCACCCAAATTCCGCACCTATGCTCAATTGCTCTTTTGCCAAGAGTGAGAAGATTAGTACCACTCACACACTTTTACGCTCAATATGAAGCTGGTGCCAGTGGCCGGTTCAATTAGCTTAGTTTAGCATGAGGAGAAGAGCAAGGCGAGCTTTTTCTTTTTCTTTCCATCTTTAGACAATCGGCTCATTTAATTCTTGTCAAGAAAGCAAATAAGTGAATCACCCAAAATGTTGAGCTATTCCTCTGAAGTACAAGTACTCATTCTGCAGAATGACCCTTGCAGTGATGGAAATTTTTATGTCCTATATTATTTGATTCTTAGTGCATCATAAGCAGTATTCAGCGTTGGTGGTTGGTGATTAAGGGGATAAAAGATGGAAAAACAAAGCTCTACAAAAATTTGTATTCCTGTATTTCTGGGATTTTCTTTAATCATTATTTTAATAATAATTATAATTTCACCTCTCTCAGCCTCAAACAGTTATTTAAATGAGCCATCTGAGAAATTCAGAGTAGAAATCATTTTGGTGAAAATGCTAATAAATAAAGCAGGTGACAAGTGCCCCACGCTGCTTCTTTGTAAGGGGCGAGAAGCCAGTAGTTTAGAGACAGTCCATTGGTTTAATCTTTATAATGCATATTTTATAAGCTTATTATGTGTTTGTTTTTATGTAGAATCTGAATCTAAAGTAACAAGTAACAATAGCTGTCAGATAAATGTTGTGGAGTAAAAAGTCTCACAGAATTGAAGTGCAGTAAAAGTATAAAGAGGAAAAAAAATGAGAAATGACTTTTCAACAGTGGTATAACACATTCAGAGCTAGATTGAAAACGGCTGGATAGACTGAATGAGTAGATAACCACAGTCATGATAGCACTTAATTAGCCAGACGGTTTCTGATAGCTTGTGGAAAGCCATTTACTGCTAATGCCCAGGCTGACTATGCTGAACTGTTGTCACTAACAGCGTTTTTTCCCCCTCTCCGGACAGGCAGCGTTCAAGAAACAAGAGACTTGAGGTCAAGCATCAGCAAATGGTTCAGCAAGGCGAAACATTTTTGTGTGTTTGGAGAAGAAAGGATAGATATGATGTCTTTCAGGGTCGTTAGGAGGTCATGATTTAGAGCATTCATGAGAGCAGATGTTTCAAAGTCCTGAGAAGGAGATCCTTAATATGTTCCTACATGCCATGTTTGAGCTACAAATCTCAACATGTGTTTTGGACTACTTTAGCATCTCTCTACATCCACACATTTTATTTCACAGCCTGTTCTCACTCCCAGGGCGTCAAAATACGGCACCTGAGTAGTGTCTCTGGCTTCATTATAGTGACACCAGGAGCGCCATTATTGTCTGTGTGAGATGCCCGGGCTGTCCACCAACTCCAATGTAAGCCCCTCTGCTTCATTATTAGAGCAACAGATTCAATTTCAAAAAACTTCATGAATCCCACTAGGAGCATTTAGTTTAGAGCAGCATATTAACAAACTACAAAATAAGCCCGCAGAAAAAACACACATAGCAGCTTTCACAATATATAATCAGGCAAGTGCACCATGAGCTGAGGAAGCAGGATAAGAAAACAGCGTATACAGTAAAATATAAACCACACTGTATACAGGTGTATAGCAGTCACAGGGAATTTAGAAGTCTTACTGGTGAAGGGATAACCATTTTGAATGGCGATTTGTTTTGCAAGCAGATAATGCATAACAACGCCCTGATGGCAACAGAGAAAATTCACCTGCAAGGAACATGCCCCAGGAGGGCCAGGACGCCCTGTGCCCTCTGTAAGATTTGTTGATTACAGTAGGCAGTAAGGTCCCTCTGTTTTACTCCAATAATTTTAGAATAGATTTTGACAATACTGTTCAGGCTGTACCTGTCTCTAACTGACAGGCTCTGAAACCAGCAAATAAAAGAAAAACTTAAAAGCCTCTCAGTAAAAGATTGATAAAAACGACACAGGATGACTGGCCTGACAGAGAAAGAGCTTAGTTTGCGGAGAAGATGAATTCTTTGCTGCCCCTGCTTCACAACAGCCTCAGCATTTACGTCAAATTTCAGATGTCTGTCAAAGAAAATGCCCAAGTATTTATAAGATGAGACAATTTCCACCTTTTCATTGTGATGTAGTTTAAAGAGCATGAAAGTCTACTTAGGGTGGGCGGGGGGGTTGAGGTGAATAGGTCCAACAAACAACATGTTTGACCAAGGAGAGCAATGACTTTGACCCTGTTTTTTACAACATCCACAATCTATTACTGTCCATAACCATAGAGTTTTGTTGCATAAACCTACCTGCCGATCCCTTCTTACGGCTATACTTATGCCACTTGAGGCAAGGTGTTTTTTTGTGCAATTTACAATCTTTTACTATCCAAAACCAAGTAGTTTTGTTGCCTAAACCTAACTGCCAAAGCCCTGTTTACTGCAAGTTTTGTGCCTCTCAAAGATGGGTATTTCTTTGGTGACATCTGCAATCATTCTCCAACCATAACAAAGAAATTTTGTTACCCAGTCCTATAACCGCCAACCCCTTCTTATTGCTGACCCCCTCTGCGTGTCATTTTAGTAACCCTGGGGCTTTGGCCCAGGCGGTTAACTATGACAACTATGTATGAGATCACACTGTTATTTCAACATATCAGTATGTTAAACTCCACTTACCTCAGAGGCTGCGTTGAAAGCCCTTCTCCCAAAGCCAGCTGCTTTTGGCATATTTTGCAATTGGGACAGCACTGAAGATTTGCAAAGTGGATGCAACAGTCATGGAGTGTGGTCCAGAGGTTTAACTACTTCTGAAAGAAAAGGAGAGAGCAGTGTAAGCAGAACCAAATTTTCCTCAGCATTAAGACCATAAGAGGTTCTGCTTGACAAGATTTCCAAATATTGTTGCATCAGTCAAACATCAGTGTCTTGAATGTTTTGTCCATTAAAAAAATACTGTAAAATCATACTGAGACCATATGCAATAATGTGGGGGGAAAACACTCATAATGTAGTACTTGGAGCAACAAAACAGATCTCAACTCTTGAGCACACGTAATGCGCTAAAGTCTCAAAGAGCTTTCCCTGATTCTCTGGCAGCAGAAACCAGCTACACAATCTGTGCCCTTGGGCGAGTCCCTCAGCGTCTTACTGAGTCATCCTAACTGAAGAGGACCCAAATGTCTTCCTCAGATTGAGTTACTGTATACTGGCAAGTACAAAAAAGTTTTTAGCTACATTATCACACCCTAATCAAACTTGTGTGTTGACCTGGTTGAAGTGAACCTCGGCCATGTTGTGTTTCTGCAATCTGTCCAAACCTTGACCTCCAGATTATTTTCAGTGGTTTAAATCCCACAAGCCTTCCTTGCTTTGCTGCTCCAAGCCAAAATTGACATTTGCAAGGAATGTGGAATCACAGTAATGTCTTGAAGAAGCAAACTGGATCAGTGACATATGCCAAAGTTTGGGTAATTCAAACAAAGTTCAGTTAATTAAAGTTCAGTTAATTAGACAACTTCTCCAAAAAGCTTGAGAACCATTTGGATAAGATCTGTGACTGGCTCAGGATTTGTAATCATGTGACGTTGAGGTGACATTGCATGAATAAAAAGCCCTTATTGCATCTTCACATGATGTGTCCGCTCTCACTTGGAACAACCTGGTGAGGGACACGAAACTCAGCCTCTGTGAGAGCGGCATCAAGATGCAAGCATAGAGTACTAAGCATGCATTCTTTTTTTATCTGCAAAGGTGTTTGTACACTTTATCCAAATGGATATTTTTGGATTTGGATTCATGGGGAGCTTCTATTGAAAGTCAAATTAGACGCTTCCAGCTCTCAGTATCAAAACAGCATGTTGAGCCTCTTCAGGGTGATCACAATTCATAAATCACAATGAATGAAAAGTGGAAAAACAGCATGAAACAAACAATCTGCAAGCAATCCACGACTATAAGTGAAGAGATGCTGCCGAAGGGGAAAAATTCTTAAGGCAGAGATTCAAGGCTGGCAAACCTAGACGCTTTGCACTCCGGCCAGCCTTCAAGCAGCGTCCAGACAGTATTCTGATCAAGCTTGAAAACCGATCAACTGAACATGCAGATCTTGGCATATAAGCGCTGTCTTTTCCTGCATGGTTTCTACCACTCATCCAGAAAAGCTATTCATGCAATCATTAAAGAAACAGTTTATTTAATAAAAGGTTAGGTGAGGTGAAGTTAGGGGAAAATCAAAATTGTTTGAGTAAAGATGACATTCTGTCTTGTCTGCGTTGTCATGAGGCACAAAGGCTGTAAAAGAAAATTAAAGATACATTTTCTGTTATTTTTTCACTTGTTATGATAATCGAGTGGCGAACATATCATGACAGCCCTGGTGAGCATCCTGCTTAGGTAAGATTAAGCTAAGCTTAAAGTCATCTTGAAATAGAACATCCCACCATTGGTCCTTTGTGGTACAGTACATGCTCTTTGTGACACTAAGCATAATAGGAACACACGGTATCAACCCTCCCTTAATCAGTGAAAATTAACATGCAGATTTAAATGTCAAGATTAAATTTAATATGAAGATTTAAAGAGCACCGCAATCATCTTATTTTGCCAAGATTATCTGTCACGGTGGATTTTGAGCCGTATTTGTCTTGAAGCTGATGAGGAACGAGAAACAGAATGATGTTTAATTTTAACTCTTAAATGAATCCAGCCACAGGCATTTCAGTGTTGTAATTGTCACTAGAAATTCAGAATGATCTGATTCATTTATTTACAGATATGAAGTGCAGGAGGATGAATCCCTGTGTGATACAAATGATTTAATCACTCATGTAAATTGTAGGTTTAACAGGAACATGGGGATGTCAGTGTTTTGGCTCACAACTACAGATACATTTAGTAGTTTTTTTCCTACCAAGTTACGCTGACAGTTATTTAGCACCCTATTAGCACCATGCTAACAACCTCATGTAAATGAATAGAAGTAGTAAGCCATTTGCCTTGCTTAGGGAAAGGTTAGCATTAGGGATGAAGGAGTACACCATCTCTATCTATTAAACCAACTAAATTATGCATATCAGTGTCTGAGCTTGGAATGGGTGAAATCTGAAGTGGGGGTGGGTGGGGCTTAAATCAGAGGCAGGTGGGGCCTAGCCAGAAGTTATCATCTTAAACCTGGGGCATGTTCAGTGACAAAAGGGAGTGCTTTTGGGGCACCTGGTGGTTCAGTGGATAGAGTGGCATCCCATGTGCAGAGGCTGTGTCCTCGCCACAGCGGCCGCTGGTTCGAGTCCAGCCCTGGCCCTTTGCTGCATGTCTCCCCCTCTCTCTCTATCCCTTTCACACTCACACTGTCCTATCAATTAAAGGTCAATAAAAGCCCAAAAAAAATCTTTAAAAAAATGGTGTGCTTTTTTTTAAAGATTATTTTTCTGGGCTTTTTATGCCTTTTATTGGACAGGAAAGGTCAAGCATGAAAGGGGGAGAGAGAGAGAGAGAGGGGACAACATGCAGCAAAGGGCCGAGGCCAGAATTGAACCAATGGCTACTGCGGCAAGGACACAGCCTCTGTACATGGGATGCCACTCTATCCACCGAGCGCCCCACTTCTCTGCAATTTCAAGATTGAACAATATGTTTCCTTGATATGGTGTAAAACAGCAACACATTCTCATACCAGCTCTGCTTATACATTTTACGAGTTACATATCTTTCTGCGTCTGTTGTTTATGCTCCGTGATGCCATGACCATGATGTCAACAAATGCAACAAATGTTGTGTTCAGGCCAAAGCAGCACATGCAACAACAGCACTGATGGTTAGTTTAAGGCGGCAAAATCACAGATGGTTAGGTTTAGTACAAGGAGGAATGTGGTAAGGTGTAGAACAAAACATCACATTCAAACGGGATCCAAACACTGACCTCGCCTACTTATACTACATCGTTACCAGCAGCATTACAACCTGACATCATCCTGACGCATTTCATGCGTACATGATAGGTTCCATCCAGCCGCATTCTCAAGTGATGCCAGTTGTGCGCATAGCGGGTGGACGCAGCAGGTGACATCCATTTATCCACCACCATACAATAACACCACACTCGGTTCTGGCTGGCTGCATTCTCAGCTGATACCGACTTATTCTATTCTCTGTTCTGAACACAGTTATCCAAATGAGAATTTTTCTTCCATCATCAGTACAGATATTAACACATTCTAATCAGCGCCAATACTTGTAAAAAGTACAAAATTCTCTGACAGATACTCATTTCATCCAAGTACTCTGCTCTAGTTAGCATAGCTAGTTTGCTAAGGCACATTGGCTGACAACATCCCTTAATCCTGCATTTGTGTGTGTTAGTGTTTAAGACCTATACCCTCACGTATCATTCATATGGTATTTTCACAGCAGTCTGTGCATCCTGTTCAATTCAAGTGTTGCAAAGTGTAACTGCCTTGACATCTCGTGGCCTTCTATGGCACGGCAATCCAACATTTGTGTGTGTGCTGACTGGAGGGCAATATCAAACTTGACCTATAGCCTTACAACTGTATGCATGTGTATAACATATGTGTCACATAAGAGTCCACATGTCTCTGCAATGCAGAAGGCAGAAAGAGATGAAACAGAAAAACTACTAAACCCTTAAGACCCCAAAGAGCTCTTTCCTCTTGTGGATCTATGTGCGCTGAATTTATTTGTTTGTGTGAACACTTCTTTTACGCACATGCTCATGTCTTCACACACATGCTTGTGTATGCATATGGGACTGAGTGTGCTCGGGTTTGTGCGTGTGAGTGTATATGTGTGTAGTGACAGATGGTTAATTTAATAACCTTGCTTGCATGGCCGCCTGTGGAGTTGGCATGCCCAAGATGTTGGAAGTGACCTTGTTTTTTTTTTCTTTTCTTTTTTTAATCGATTGAAGGTCAAAGTTCAAAACCTCTCCTCACCTTCTCCTCCACCTGCTTGTTTTCAAGAAGCTTCCCATTGGGACACTTTTACAAAGGTGAAAATAGAAAGCAAACCTACAATAACAGTATTATTACAAGAGTAGTCTTACTTAGCCAGACCTGTCAGCACTGTGGAGACAGCAAAAGAAATCGCAAAAGGAGTAGTTATTTCAGACTATGTCCTTGAAACAGGGGTAAGGCTAATTATACAATTTGCGTTTTTTTGGGAGATATACTTCTTCACTTTCTTGTGAAGATCAATACCACTCTCATGTATGACCACTTAGGCAACAGCAGCCAGTTATCTTAGCTTTGCATAAAGACTGGAAATAGGTGGGTAAAAGCTTTTCCAATCCAATCAGAAGAAAAAATGTTGGCATTGTATGTTTGTGCAAACCATGGATACATTTCATTTGCATGTTATTATGTAGTAGATACATTAACACTTTACCTTTCAAAAAACTGTGGTTAATGTGTGGTTAGGTTTAGGCACAAAAAACACTTGGTTACGATCAGGAAAAAAAAAAAAAAAAATGCTTTTCTTGGCACCACCCCCACTGAAAAAAATGTTTTGGTTTGAGCCTCAAAAAGCCAATTGCAAAACTACCCACAATTGGAGCCTAAAAATCTGCTGGAAACCCAGTCATAATTGTTAAGACACAACCCATTTGTTTCTCTGTTGGTGTCAAACAGGAGTCTGCAGCTTAGGAGGCATCTCGCCTATGGTGACACACCACCCACCGTCGCCTCCAATTCCTGATGATAAAGTCAGCTAATATATGACTTCCATGCAGAGACACTGATAAAGAGCCAGGAGCCAATGCCCCTGTTTCCGGTCTTTATGCTAAAAGCTAACCATCATGTATCTTCTTGAAGATAAGATGAAAGTGGTATCACTTTTCTCAGCATCCAAGTAAGCCTAAGCTACTTCACAAAATTTTAAATTCTTCCTTTAAGATGTATCATTTTTATGACACAAACAAAACAACAGTTCGGAACTCCTCTTATTGTTTCTCTGAAAAATTACCTGAAAAAATTGTAAAATTAGAAGAAGACATTAAAATTAAATAAAGAGTTACCTTTATGAAACCATCAGAAAGCTGTTAGAAAAAAGAAAAACAAATGTACAACTTCAGTAACACTGCCTTGAATACAAGGGACAATAAGGACAAGCTAGGTAACAAATAATGTAGGAATCTAAATCAGCACTTGGGGGGACATGTCATTTCACATGTGACATGTCAGCTGGACAGTGCTGTTTTCACATCGACAGAATGCCTTTCCACAACCCGGTGTGACATACAGTTGAAGGCTACTGAAATCCATTTCTTGTCATAAAACGGGGGGCAAAATGAGACAGAGCATCAGAATTCAGGTGAAACAGATCAATCATGACCATATACCACATTCAGGATAGACATGTCAAATCCCCCTTCTTCTAACATAAGACAAAAATATGTCTATGTCATTAAAATAAATTCTTTCAGGATTTTCTCTCTCCCAATCTTACTTTTCCATCTGTCTGTATTTGTTGGCAAATTTACATTTCTCCCTCTTTTGTTTCATTTACCCTCTTTATTTGTGTCCTTCGCCTTAATTGTCCTTTTTTTCTGTTTCTGAGAAGTGCTGTGACCAACCAGAAAATTACTGAGTGTGTGGGAGTGTTTGCGTGCATGCATGCAGGTATGTGTGCAAAGACCGTGAAGAGGTGAGAGTACGATCGAGTGTGAGTTGCATGCTTGCGTGTTTCTGGGAGCATGTTTGCAGGAGAGTGTCCATGCAAGTATCTGTGTAGCTTTTCTGCCAGAATCAGAACACATGGACCCTGTAGTGGCAATAAAAGTAGCAGAAGATGTGGCATAAGAGTACAGTAATAACTCTTTCCATCTCTCTCTTCCTCCCTCAATCTTCATTTCAGTGTCTGTCAGGGAAATCAACAGGGTAATTACATGCATGGCCTTGTTGCTCTCTTTCACTCTTTCTCCCTGGGTGTTTCTTTCTGTTCTATTTTTTTCTATGCTCCAACTGTTTTTCCCTGTGTGCCTCTTTCGGGGTATTTTTGAGTGCGAGTGATGGCTTTGTGCTGATGTTCTTTTCATGGCATCGTGACGGAGAACTTAGAAAAATAAGGAGACGATGCGGTGGAGCGACAATAAATCACATGTGGAAGAAGAGAGGCCAAAAAAGGAGGAGACAAGATGGAAATCTAAGAGGGAGATTAAAAAAAAACAGGGTGTCATGAACAGTCATATGAACTTTCAAAGTTATTTACATCGAGAGACTGACTTCGGCTGATGTCATTGGCACATTGCACTTGAATGCTGCTCAGAGCTCTACCTTTCCAAATCCAACCTAGTCTATGAGCATGTTTAAACTGGTATTAACATGTGTCTTGGACTTTCTGATAAAAAGTGGACACCAATAAATACAAGTGTAAACGACCACTAAGACACATTGTGATCTGATCACTCAAACCACTTGCCCTTGGTGGTCTGGGATGCACTGACATCATACCTTTTATCATGTAAACACTAATGTTTCCTGATGCATCTCTAACAAGGATGTAACAAAAAAAATGTCATTAATGCAGGAGGTGGTGGCTGCTTTGGTGACAGTACACTAACACTCCATAACTTGTATAACTTGCCTATTTTACGGTGAGTTGGATGAAGTGTGGTGTGGCTGTCTGTCGTTTTGCTCTATGGAAAGACAAATGTTGAATTCTGCTGACAGTTTTCGAGACATCTCCATCCTCACTGACAACTCTTTACATGACTAACAAGCATGCTAACAAGCAGCTAGCCCTTTCAGATATCCAATTTTGAAGTAAAACCCCAATGCAACATCTATCAAACATTGGTGATTGATGTCAAGCCAGCGTTGGGTTTTGACACTTTCATTTTCAACTAATACAGAACATGTGTCCAGTATTAGAGTTTAACGTCTTTCTGACCTCACATTAACATCTGGAGCCAGCTGGGAATTGTGCGTGGGACCCTTTGACCTTCTAGCACAACTGATGGAGGCAGTAATGGAAATCTGAACATGAGTGGTCAACTAGAGACACACAATAGACACAGGTGTGAATTGAGATTTGTTTCTGCTTTCCACTTTGGGCTCTTATCATCAAAAACACATGTTAATACCAGGTCTACACAGGCTCTGTGTGCACATTCTACTTATCGAGTGAACTGAGAATACAAATGCAAAAACTTTGCATTCAAGATTTGGCACTTGGATTCCTTGCTTTGAGAAGCATTTGTCCGTGACCCTTTCTTGACCCTTACGAAAAATGCTTTTTTAATACTTCTCGAGTCCTTGAGTAGCCACATTAAAACTTATTATATTATTATAATGTTCGTGCCAACATTTTATAAGCACTGTTAGTAATACTAGGGATGGTCCAGAGTCATACTTCTCTTCTCTTCTCTTCTCTTCTCTTCTCTTCTCTTCTTTCTCTTCTCTTCTCTTCTCTTCTCTTCTCTTCTCTTCTCTTCTCTTCTCTTCTCTTCTCTTCTCTTTTCTCTTCTCTTCTCTTCTCTCTCTTCTCTGGGGCGTAATCAGTACCTGTTAAGACTGTGATTACCTCTAAATATTGATGAGTACATTACAACTTTGTAATTAGTTTACTGGACTCATCCATTTCCTCAGTCAGATAAAGGTGCCCTCCAGCTGTTGCATTGACACAGACGAACAGGCAAACACACTTGTCATAGGACCGGATTTGTGGGATCCTGAATAAATCCACTACTGGAATTACCGGCCAATGAGCTGAATGAGACTTCTGGCGAGTTTAAATCACTTCTAATGTATGTGTTTCAAGTATTACCCACCATTTAACTATTGAACTGTGCCCTGTACACTGTACCTTGTCCTGGTCAGTCCATTGCTACTTACTCTGTACCATAATCAGATTCCACTAAATTGTGCTGCTTTACGCTGTCAAATTTCTGAAAGACAAAAGCTATAATATGTAGTAATTAATTGTATAGAAACTCCTTAACTAGGACTATAATTAAAAACCTCCACAAGGCAATGTTGTGGTGTGCCTTACACTCAGTTTGCTATCTGCACATAATGAGCACCTTAGGTAAAACAGCTCTTAATACAATCAGTTCCTGAAAGTCTTCCAATATCATCCAGTGATATTAATGAACTATAGTTATAAACATTTTCTAAGAAACAAAGGTTGGAGCCAAAGACCATTGATTGGCCAGCTGAAAGGATAACCCCTGGAGTCAATTCCAATCATCTGTAACTAGTCATGTAACTGGCCATGAACCAATTGCGGAGTTGTTCCAGAGTCCTGCGTTCACAGAGTTACCTGATGGGCAATCAACAAAAAGTGCTTGTAATGGGTTATAAATATATACATTATTGACGGGCAAGGGTAGATGCATGCAGGCTGAAGGTGAAAAAAAAACAGGTACTAGGAAAACAAAAAGCTAAAACAAATCAGTCCCATCTTTGCCAGCATAATGTCAGCAATCCTCACAACCAGTCTTTCCACTTACGTGAAAAGGTTGGCTGCTACACTTGCCATTTAATCTTCTCTGTGCTTCCTTGGTGGCAAGTTGAAAGGTATAAATAATCAGTGTGGGTACCCACTGCTGTGCCTGCCTTGAGTAAATTACAGTGTAGGCTCAAAATTAGAGACTGCAAATGCAACATACACACCTGTTGCTGTATGAGGATTACAGATTCCATCTAACATAAAAGGAAATATTATTTACACATTCTGTAAACAGTTGTGAATGAATATTATCCATAATGACACTCAGTGTAAGCTTAATCAAGGAATGCTTCATTCATTTACCATTCTCTCTCTATCTCACTCCTACTGCTTCTTCCAATCAGTCAATAATGAGTGTCCACTCTTTCAGCAAAACCAATCAAATTTTGTCATGATCTCTGTTGCTGCTTTCAAACTTTAAACCCAACTCCACCCCACCCATCTCCAGTCATCATATCCAGTGCCATGGTTGAGCTCATCATTCGATGAACTACAGTCTTTGGCACTTTTGCATTGGCTTCATTTGTCAGCCTGGGAGGTTGCTGCTTTATCTAAACTCTGAAGGGGGGTTCCCTGTTATACTATGGCTTCACCACTCGCTTAAAATATATGACATCACAATGGGGTCTAATTGCCAAAGATGTCACATTTCTCATACTTTTCACACTCTTATACTAAAATGTTGACTCAGAATGAGTCTCTCCTGATTTAAAGAGACACAACCGTTAATTTATGCAGGCACATAGTGGATGCGGGGTACACATGGGACATATCCCCTGCACTTCCTGAATCTGTGCTCTGTGTACCCTACACTTTTTTTTTCTAAAATTAATTTGTAACATGTCGTACCTCGTTTTTCCGAGCGGTCTTGAAATGTACCATAAACAGGCAGTGGCACACACGCACTCTCTTGTAGTGATCACATGACTATGTTGACACATTTGCTGGCAGCACTGCTCTGAACTGTCACTTTAACCAAAGTTACACAAATAATGAACGGCAAACCAACCAGCAAGAGGCAAAAAAACTTGCATTCCTTCTTTAAAACAAACTGTGTAAGTTAAATAATGCTGTTGCCTGTTAATTAATTAGATGCCAATAAAGCTTGGTGAACACGAATACTAACGTTATTGTTACCTATGGCTGGCTAACTTGCTTCATACTAGAAATAGACCCACTCCTCAATTTCTGTGCAGACTTTGAAAATAGATCTATAGCATAAAAGTGACTTTGAGATTAATTTCCAAAGCTATTTTACAAGTACTATTCTTAATTTTTTAAAAATCTGTATTATTGCAATAGACAGGGCAGGGAGATGACAGCATGCAGCAGTCAGGACAGAGACCAAGCTGCAGCACTGACAGTAAGAAAGAGGCTTCACAGGTGAGGAGAGATTATAACTAATGGCTATAGTGAAATTACAATTAATTAAAGGGAAATTATAGATGCTTGAGGGTCATTCTGTGTCAACTCAAGACACACTCAGTCAACCAATTGCACTGCCTCTCACTCCACAGCACCTCCCTGCCCTCCACACACAGTCGGTTGGTGAGAGGGCGGTGACAAAGGGGCTTGGTTGTTGATGACATCAGGCTCCTGCTACAAGGACCTGCCAATAGCAAAATTCAATTGTAGTAGCCAGGTTGCAACCATTAGAAGGCAGTCACTATGCATATTTTTAACAGAATATGTAGAATTTCAATACTTTGCACTCAAATGTCAAGAGTTGGACATGAATCACCATCACTTCTAAATACCCACATATATTGCTTTTCAACTGAAAAAAAGTGGTTTGGAGGTTTAGTTACTCTTGAACCCACTACAGACAGCCTGAAAGGCATTAAAAGTCATCTTTCTGCAGGTGTTGCACAGGATTAAAAATGTACACCAAAATAAAAGAGGTAACATTTTGTTGTACAATTTTGAAGAGGTCTTAGCACTCTTTCTCCCAAATATTTGTGGATTTGTTTTTTTGTTTGTTTCTTTTTTTCCTAGAAAAGGGACAGGACTTGTGGAGAGAGATTTGAAATGACATTTAACAAAAGTCCCCGGACGTGAACTGCAAACTTTTCACCAGTGTACCAAATGAAAGTTTCTTTACTATTCTGTTCTAAACCACATAGACATTTTTTTGCATCCTTTTAATACTCCATCTGCTCTTTTCTACTCTGCATTTAATATTGAAGAACATGATACAGTTTTATGCAGTGCAGTCTGTAGGTGCATTTTAATCTTTATGATTACCCTTTATGATTTTAGAGCCTATTATTGATAAACTTTGGCCAATTATAATGTTCTGTCACTGTATGCATTTCAATTCCTTGCAACCCACCTGTAGATGCTATAATTTACCCTGCATGCAGACATGACATTATTCAACTCATGATTTCTGTAATTCTGTAATCAACACTTTATTTGCCTCTTCTTTTCAACCTCTTCCCCCTTTTCCAACTCTTCCTTGGTCTCTAAGTATAAATACCTTCAAACTAATGTAAAGCAAACAAAGGAAGACGCTATTGTTTTGTTGTGTAGTGCTGTGTTGTTGCAGCTTTCGAGGGCATGTATCTTTTGCTAGTTGGTGTTAATCTTGCCTTATAAAATGTGTTAATGCCCAGTGTTAATCAGAGCTTCTGCTGAATGTGTCTGTGCGAACAACAGGCTGCTAAATGTCAACTGTTACCGGATTATCTGCTGCCTGGAACCTCGTGATAATGATATATAGAGAATGCGTTTCTGTGTGGGTGCTTCTGAAACCCTGTATGTGTATGTGTTTGTATGTGATTGCGAGTGTACATGTGGTGATTAAGACAGGCTATTTCTATTTTCCTGGCTCCCTGAATGATTTCCTTTTGAGTGTAAACCCTTTATTCTGCCACTTTTATTAAATCAGAGGGAGACAGAAGGAAATGGCGACAGAGGAAGAAAGAGAGCGTGAAAGGAAGAGGGATACCAAGCCAGACAAAAAGAGAGACCAAAAAAGAAAGACAGAGGGAGAGTGAAACAGAGAAACATGAAGGCCGAGGGAGAGTTTTAAAGGGGTGTATAATCCCTGTTGTGTTTGTTGTGGTTCCTGTCTGCAGGGTGGTGGAATTTGAATGCTCCATAAAAGCCAGACTTGCGCTCTGCTATCCCTAACTCACACAGCAGTCTTCGCTATAAGTGCTTCGTTCATTGTTCTGTCAACCTGGCAACAACACCAAGAAAAATGCATGAAATGAGAAGCAACGACACAAAATGATTAAACACTGAACAACTGGATACGCACTACAAAAACTCCTGCTTGTGTAGCACATCACGCAACAATTGTTATAGATTCGCACCAACATGCACAATGATAATCATCGTGTCTCATTAAGTCAGGTTATTAGACCTCAGTGTTAATTGAGTCATCCTGCTAGATAATAGGGTCGCCTTCATTTCCTCTCCATTCCACCTTTAATTTTAAGCCCCCCTTGATCTCTCTCCTCCTTCCTCTGAACCTGACTTTTGTTTTCAGCCCGTTTTTTCACCTCCTCTTATGACACCTTTCCACCCCTCACCTCTGGTCTTCTGTCTTCTCTCTATCTCATCATCTTACTTTTTTCCCCCACTCAACCCTGCCCCAAATGCTCGACCTGTGCCAATACTTCCCAATACTTCTCTGCCCTCTCGCCTTATTCCTTTACATCCTTCACGCCTTTCTCTCCTTCATTTTTTTTTTAAAACTTGTGTTAGACTTTAGATCGCTTCTCCCATAGTTAAGTGTTTGTAGAGGCATCACAGATAAAAGAGTGACCTCTGCAGGTGGTGCCTCTGCTGGTTCAGCTTTTTTTGAATAACCCTTACTATTATTTATGATGATTTCAACACACTTGCTGTCTCACATAGTGTGACGGCACATGCCAGTGGCACAGTATTTGGGATGTACAATCCCAAAACCAGATGTGCAGCCTCTTTTCCTATATATTATGCTTATATCAGTCATATTATGTTTATATCAGGCCCAAATTTATACATATCCAATGTAATCATGAACCAGTAATTAATGCATAATCCACACATTTTGGAAGGCTGCAAACGTGATTAAAAGACTGGTGGGAGTAAGTAAGGAAGCAGTCTTGTAAGGAGGCGGTATTGGGGTGGTGGACAGGTCACAAAACCACAAACTTTACCCTAGACTTTAATACAAATATGTGTGTTTGGAACCTTGTGAACTTTGAGTCATTTTAAGGTACGTCATCCCTGCGTTTCATGACCCTATACCTAATCTCTGTAACTTAACTATAAGTTAATCACGTAACTTTATGTTAAGGACATAATGTCATTCATGGGGCACTAATTCATAGGATATCATACAAACTGTTGTATGTCCATTTTCATAGGATATCACATGAACTGTACTATGAGAATACAATGGCTTATATACTAATTTGAAACAGCAAATACATTTTGTGCATAATGAATTATTAATGAGTAAATGTTGATAATGTACATGGCAAATCACAAAAATGTTGATACTGAACGAATCAACAAAATGTTCACCCATAATATTTTTCATTTGTTTTCTGCCAAAATCGGCAATCATAAAATACACCATACACTACAGACTATATTTCTAATTACCTTTTTATCAAAGGTTATGCATACACACACACACACACACACATATATATATACACTTACATTATACGCAATGTAAAGTTTCTTATTTGACATAGAGTGAAAATGTGACAGTGTATAGCGTATTTTTAAATAAAGCAAAGTTTAATTGAATTTAGATGGGACACAAACACCAGTCTCCTGCAGTAAAGATGTGCGTTTGTTTGGCCCATCCTCCATCCCAACCTACGTCCTTATGCACCAGTGCATTCTTCAAGTGATCACATCAAACATGTTTTTTTTAAGTTGTATATGAATTACTGGTTAATGATTGCATGGGTTATATATGAATTCTGGTGTATTACCTTTTATAAGTATACATAGGAAGAGGGCATGAGAACAGCCCGGGCTGCTCAATGTGACAACTCGTCTACAGTCTATGTAAAAGGCTTTCCCTGCCCTTGAAATATGCAGCACAGTGGCAAAGCAATATGGAGTGCAGCCACTGGAAAATGGCTTCTATATACACAGAGTAACCAGCGAGTTGATGCACAGCTGTGCAGGCAGATGGCTGATCTAAAGAACAACAGGGAATTTAGACTCACTTTGGGTATCTAGTGGTCAGGTATGCCTGATTGGTAATAATCGTATGCATGCCATGCAAATTCAATTTATTTTATTTGTTGAAATCAGTCATTTTAATCAAGTTGCTTTTCATGCAGGCATGTTGGTTGTTTCTAATGTGCCTTTGGAAGAAAGCAGTGAATGCGGCTGTTAGTCCAATATCACTTTTAGAGTTGTTAGAAAGACCTTTTGCTAGCGAGGAGATGGTGAGAGAGAGAAAAAGAAGAGGGTCTGAGTCTCTGCAGTGGTTTGAGGAAAATGCCGGGGAGCACATGTGTAGTTATCAAAAGCAATTGCCCTGCAGACACAGACTATGGAGGAGCCTATTGAAACTGACTGCAGGTACTTTTCTTCAGGTCCTCCGTTGACCACTTTTAAGAGGCCAAATTCCCCCTTCAGAATCTATATTTGGAATTCGAGCTATGGATGGCATTGAAACTTTTTTGTCATTATAAAGTGTAGCATTTCAAGGTGGATACATGTGTCGATAGTAGGAACCAGCGCCTGTACTTTCAAAACAGTTGAAAGCTTTGAACCTCTCCTTGATTTAAGTTCAATTCAATTTAGTTCAGTTCAGTTCAGCTAGTTTCAATTCAAACAACTTTCTTAACCCCAAAAGGACAATACATTTTCAACAGTCTATAGACCATACAAACATTTACAAATGAACAGCAGACAGGAGTAAGGAGTATGCCAGAAACAATAATATACTAAATCAGTATGTTAACTGGCACGCTGGCAACCTCATGCAGCACCCTTTGTAGTGAAAACACATGAGGGCCGAGCAAGGAGCATACAATTTAAAGTTTAAAAAACAATGGCAAAATAAATATGTAAATAAATATGGTTACAAGGCAAAGGATACACAAGCGGCGAAAACCCAGGATTGTAAAATAAAATGTTCATTCTCTGAGACTAGGTTTAACAGCCTGATAGCAGACAGAATGAAGGACTTTGAATAACTTTGAATTGAATGCAAGCCTATTTCAAACATATTTGTTTTCAATGAGCAAAGTCATCTCACATTTTAATTTTTACTATTTATCTAGCTGTGTCTTTCTAGGATATAGTTTTCACATTTCCTTGCTATCAAACTCCATTTACAGTGTCACCCTCACTCCCCATACAATCAAAGCGTGCAGCGTCACATCCACAAATTTCAGGTGTCACCATATCTGACAAATCATCTTTCTTCTTGCATTCAACAAATCAAATGGCCTGTTGAATGCTGAACTTTAAATGTCACTACTGAATCTGTCACTCTGTCTTTCAGGCCGAGTGCTGCACAAGCCACCTTATTCCTGATTACATCTTTGTATTATCCCATGAGTGTCGACCAATAAGGAGTTTAACACTGTCTGCGGTCTCTTTAGCAACACCAGTACCTCGAGTCTATGGATGACATCAAGTTATTCCTTTTACCACAATTTTTGTGAGCATGAATTTAAGTGAAATATATTTTAACAGCATGAAATCACCATAATAATTAATTGTAAATATTCTTAAACTGATCAATGATATATCTTCTTGAAATCAAAGATGCAGGATTATGAAGTAAGCCTACTCAAATGGTGCTAATTGTACATTCTCTTAAAAACTGAAAATTCACTGACTATTAACAATAATTTTGCTCCCAGCTCTTAACACCATACAATTACTGACGGAGATTCCCAGAGCAGATATCGGTTGATAGAAAAATTACATGAGATATCAGGGAAGGTCGTGTTTATGGACACCTAATGAAAATTACCAGGGAGACACCTTTCAAAAGTATAAGCACAAATAGGTTTAAGTCTACAACTACACACCAAAATTGAAACAAACTTGTACTGTAACATTTTGGAAAGCTAATTGGAAACATCAGAGACATAAACTTAATTTCAAAAAGGCCATGATTCCCCTAATGGCACAATCTGGTAGGGTTGCCCCCTAAAAGTCAGAAATTCAAATCAGATTCAAATGTTTGGTTTATCAATCAGTGTGCCACATACTTGGTTGCAGAGTAAGCATTCCTCACTTTCGTACTGCTTTTTGGGACAGGCAGCTGTAGACACTGAGGCTGCATGTACCAAAAACTGCCGGGGGAAGGAGAGACTTTGCCTGGTCAGGCTCCGAGATAACATTATGTTCTGTCCTCTGCGTAGAAGTGGTGAATTTAGAGCTCACTATACAGTTTCTGGATTGTTTTTGATATCTAGTGTTGCGAAAAAATGTTGTTGCACAATACGGATCCCTTGTTCGCGCAGTTAGCTGATTTCCTATATCACATAAATGTCACGGTCACCCTGAACATCCTGCTGAACCCTGTTCAAACTCTCAAACTCTATATAGAACTGCTATATCTGGTCAAATATATGTATCAAACAGCTAAATCAGATTCAAGGGATATAATTCTGAGTTGGTATTACACATTCAAATGAGCCAGCATCTTGACAAAATTTGTAAGGCTAACCCTGAGTGGCTCCTTTCCTGCAGCACAGAACAGGCAAATTTTAACATCTTTCATAGTGAGTATACCAGTAACTTCAAACGCACATCAAATTTAAACGACCCACTTTAGAAGACTGGACAGACTGTGAGTAACTCTGAGTTTTTAACGTTACAAACAACCGCTGCCGGGAACACACCGGGCTGTCTCTCACCTGAAGCTGAGGCTGCAGCTGAAGCTGCAGGGTGCACAGTGTCTTTCTTTCATCTGAAGCTAACACTACTGGGGTGTTACTTCTAAAGCTAACTGACTGGCTCAAAGATAACTGTAAAACAGCAAGGATTAATAACATAATTTTGCTTTATTTTATGCCAGTATTGACTCTGAAAATTCATCATATCACATTGTGCATCCTATATACATTTTTTTAAATAAATAAAAATGATAGCTGTTGACAAGCGGAGCAGGGACCATTGGGACTGCTTTGCTCCCCATCTCCTGGGGACTGGGGTATATGGGGGTATACTTTACGAGCCAGAAATGAGTCTAGTAATATAATGATAAGATCTCAGTGCAGACAGAAACAGAACACTGTTCTTATAGGCTGATGTTTAATTTGAACAACAATGTTGTTTATCTGATCCATAAAGGTGACAAAAAAGAGTAATGTTGGCACTTTTATGACCCAGGCAGAGTGTGTGTGTGTGTGTGCAACGCCTGTCTCATATTTCCTGTGCTGAGTGTGCTGAGAAAGTAGTTCTCTGGCACTTTCTAGGCCAAAGATGCACCAACTGATCTCAGTAATGCAGCATTTTTAGAGTTCGTAGTCTCTTTCTTTCTCTCTCTCTCTCTCTCTCTCTCTCTCTCTCTCACACACACACACACACACACACACAGAGACATCTGAAAGCACAGATACATAAGTGCATTCACATAATGGTTCTACTCCAAAGATGATTTAATTCAGTTAAGTAAAGACTCAGACACACACACACACACACACACACACACACACACACACACACACACTTAGAGTTGTTATTGACAAGAGTTCCCTGGTGTGATTTACCCTCCAGCTCTGCACCAGATAAAACACGGTGCCCTTCTCTCTCCTCTGTCCTGTCCTTTCATGCTTTATTCTGGTCCAGTTTGGTCGTCCCTCTGTCCTCTGTTCGGCTCTCTGTTTTGGTTAGTTCTGATGTTTTCAGTGTTTCATTGTGGATCTTTTGTTATTTATTGTTTTGGTGTGCTCTGCTCTCTTTTTTGTGTCTGGCTGTTCTGCTTCTATATCCTTTGTTCCTATCTTCAAACAGCAGAACAAATAGCTGGTTTTGGATAATGATATTGCATAGAGTTACTTTGAGAATTATTCACTACCAGAGAAAGAATGTTCAAAAAGATGTGTGCCTTAAGATCACAAGCATTTCCACTTGAGAAATATGCGTCATAAAGCCCTTTTAGGCATTTTAAATGCATTTCTGACGTAAAACAATTTTAACAAATAGTGACCAATATTAACTCCTTTTGCAGCTTTTATAGATTGTAAGACAAAACAGCACAAAAACCAAACTTAATCTGGGTTGGCAACGATTAACCACTGAGCGTATTTTAAGTTAGGCATGTTGGTTGATAGGTTCTTGTTGCTACCCTTCAGTTTATTGCACAAGTAACACCATCCCGACCCAACAGCATTGCTGTTGAAACATCTTGCCCCCCCCAGAACCACCTCAGGTTGGGCAGTTAAATAAGCGCATCAATTTTGAACCACAAACTCCTTTTTAGCATTGATTTGACCTCTGCTAGCACCATTGTAAGCATAGTTAATGGCGCTAACAAAGTTAACCATGCTAAAGGGTTTTTTGTCCCTCAACCAGTGGAGACTGGAGGTTAGGCTGTGGGCATTATATTTCTATGTGTTATCGCCTAATTGTATAAAGCACTGAAATGCTTCACTAAAGCTTACTGAGTCAATGGAGTGCCAGAATAAAAGAGAAGGCCTCTTGTATTCTTTGCCATTTTGCATTTTTCCTTTAATGAACTTGACTGAACTGAAAATTAACAGGTTAGTTTGTGGTTCATGGGTGGTTGGCTATCGAAAACAAAATAACTGGCATCCCAAATCTATGCATTCATTACAGACAAAAACCAGATGGTACTTCGAAGTGTAGTAATTTTAAGAAAATTGTTAATATAAAATTACGTCAATCAAATTGCTGCTTTTTGTAGTGTTTTTAAAGAATCCTTCATGCAGAGCTGTTTGTTTTGCTGTCTGGTTTGTTTTGTCTAGTAAAAGTAAGAATGAGTACAGGTTTCTAAAGATATTTTCCTTCATGTATGGTCAGACAAAACCCTCTTATGTTTGCATTTGATACTTTTGCCAATGAGGCTTCAAACAAATAACTAAGACGTGCAGCAGTGCTTTCAGTAGATATGGTAAAGGAGGCCCTTCAAATAGAATGCACCAGCGGGTCTGTAATAAGAAGCTCTTTAACCACTCAAGAGTCCAAAATTAAGGGACTGGTTTCTGTTACAAGGAAAACCTTGGTAAGACATTTAATGGGAATCTTATGAGCCCCTTCCACACAATAGGCATTTAATTAAACACCCAATATAGATAATCATCTCCTGGAAACAAACATTAGTACACAAAGTTCAATCTACAGCTCATCTGCCAGTGTTCTTAAACTTAGAATAGCCTTCATTAGCTGCCAGGTGGGGCTACACAACGTCAATGAAGACATGGTAACTAGGGTTTCAAGTATAAGGGGAAAAGAAAGACTGAGGCTGCATTCAGTCTTTAGCCCTACATTTTCAAGCATTTTTCATGCTTTATTGATAGGGCATAGGCAGATATGGATGTGAAGAGAGATGAATGCAGCAAAGGGCCCTAAAATATCGGCAGTTGCAGTAGGAACTCAGCCCTTCGTATGCACTCTACACGGAGAGCTACAAGAGCACCCCAAGATGTAGGATTTTCGGAAATGTAAGACTAAATTGCAGGAACACTCCTTTAACAGAAAATGCAATGTGTTTATATAACAATGATACAGCTGAACAGATGTGTACTTTGTTTGGTGTTATAACTGATCACACACCATCCACACAAGCTGTTGCTATAACATCTCCACAGGGCACATTTTTGAGCTATTCTCAAATCCCTGATCAGCATTTTGACACACACTGAAGTTCTGCTGGCTGCAGCAGTTATTCTGGGAAAAGGGGTGCTGGAATCATCAATTATTGGCATGCATTATTTAAATGTTCCAAACCTTTCATACCTAAATACACCCCTGTGGATGTCAGTACCAATGGGCTTAAAAGGGAAAAATTGCCACCTTTTATGTGGATGTCCAGACATTGTTGATGTTAAATGTAGTTGATCAAAGCAATAATGTCCTCAGTGTTTGCTATATTGACAGAGAAAGCTAGTTTGCAGTTGCATAATCTGTCGTTCTGCCAGCATCCAGCGCTGTCATTTGATGTGACGTAGTAGCCAGGGGGTGCGTGCTGATGAAGTTCCTTATTCTTTTTGCTTGTATTTTTTATTTATTTATTTATTTTTAAATGTTGTCGCTGATGGCAAAAGAACTCAACAGAACTCATGCATAGCCCACTATAATATATGGAAGTTTTATTCCTCACTTGGGCAGAGGTGTGCTGGATACCCTCCTCAAGATTCAGAAGATAAACTGGAAAAGACAACCAAGAGCAGCAGGGATGAGAGGACAGATGATAACTGAGTGTGTTTTTTTGTTTTTTTCTCTGTCACATAACACTGTTTTGGCCCACAAAGTTAATAGCTACGGGCAAGATTGCTGGTAATGGCTGTGGGCACAAAAGCTCACACACAATGCATCCTGGTACATGTAGGCACTGCTAACCAACAGGAGAACTCCACTTTCCCTGTCATATACTAATCACTGAGGAATTTATCGCTTCAATTAACTACATTCACCATCAACACCTATTGGACATCCATATTTAAGATGAGAAAGTATTATTTTCCCTCTGGCCTTCCTTTCTTTTTTACTTTTCAATGTTTTCCTTCTCACTCCATTTTCTCTCTCCTCATCCTCCTTTCTGTCAATGGTGATTACTCAATCTTTTTCTCCTGTCAGTCATCCCCTTCACTTTGTCCTGTCTTCCTCCCTGGCTGTCAGTTGGTCCTTTCCCTGGAGGCACACTTGGTTTCTCGAGAAACAATTTCAGACTACAGACAATGAAGCCGTGGAATCAGGCTAGAGACCAAGAGAGAGAACGGGGGAGAGAGAAAGAGAGATCATCCTGGGACTAAAAAAGAAAGAAGGAGAGGAAATAAACCACCAGTCAAAGCACAGGCTAATTGGTAACCAACACTAAGATGCTAATAAATATTCCTGTTAAGACAGTGCTTAATGGAGTATTTTACATCCATCTTCATAACTAAGTTTATAAAATATAAATAAAGTGCCATGATAGGGTCTAGATTTTACAGATTCCATGACAGACCTCTCAACTGGTCTGAGCTGTTCTGATTAAATCAAACACATTTGATATTTAGAACCTGACATATGGAAGGGGTTAGTAGTAGGAGGTTTGAATTAGATTTATCCCAAAATTGAGGTGAACAAAGTTCACACTGAGACAAGGGGAAGTGTGTTATCACAAAAATTTGCCTTTTCTCCGCGGTGTACATTAATTCTCATTAGAATGAGCAATATAGATGACAATTGTGAGTGATTATTCAGGAGTCAATTGATAATCTTTAGAAATGTTTGATTTGTTTTTATGCTCTTATTCATGATTACCATGAATTAGATCTTTAAGAAAAAAACAATTAGATAAGGTAGGATTTAAAAGACGTGCAGTGCTTTATTGTATACTGTAGTTTACAGCAAATGTTTCATCAGCATAATTGCTAATTCAAATAATGTGTGTTTTAGAATTTAAAGCCTCACTTATCTAAACTACACTGGCTTATTGGCTGATAACTCCAAATATTTGGCAAGTCACTGCTATCAGTTATTATATACGTGTTCCTTTTTTGTATGAGCCACTGGGAAACATTTCCCACGCTTTTTAACCTTCTTCACTTGTTTACTTTAGAAACAGTTTTTAAGTTGAAACCATGAACTAAACAAATAAATACACAAATTCAAATATGACAGTCAGTAGAGGCTACAAATACGGACATAACTAAATTAAACATTACTCTCTGTAATAAATAGGAAATATAAAGCTCCTCTGTTTCTTCTTCTTTGGAAATGTATTTGTGTATAGACTAACACTGTCCACCTAACTAGCATGTCTGTACTAGTTGTGTTGTAGTTGTATTTTCCACAATGTTTTATGACTTTGGTCGGTTCATGCAAAAACAAATGTCTCAAAAATTATTCATCTACTGTGTCTACCCTTGGCCCTATTTATCTGTTATCATGCTGCACTTTGTGTGATTTCATTCCAAAGAAACACAACAGCAGGCTCGAAGCGAGCTTTGTGTAATGGATGGTTTCTACCTGTCTGTCTGTAGTGCTTCTGCCATGAGCCCAAAACATTCACCCAGTTTAACCTTTCCGAGTTTTCTGCTGGCTTATGTGCCAGAGTAGCTAAATAAATTTCAGAGGAGTGGAAAGCATCTTTATTGCAGAAATGGGCCAGAACTATCTGTCAAGCAGCCAAGAAATATGGTGTCATGGGCTGTCTTGTTGATGGCGAGACAGTATTAAACATGGTTACAGTCAGAGGAAATATTTCCGTGGCCTCAAAATGACCCACGTCCAAGAGCTCCATAGGAGAGTGTGAGTACATGACTGAAAAACATAATAGGGGAATAATTACTATCTGCAGGACCGATTTCATGATTTATAACTGATACTGAATCTGAAAACTAAACTGGACAAATACTGTGTGCAAATGCCATACCAGTGATAATCTAAATCAAGTCAATAAAGCGATCTGTATGAACAACAACATAATGCAGTAACTCCACATCACTTCTTTAAAGTATACTAAGCAGGATTTTCTAAAAAATGTATGGACTGTATTTTCTTATTTTGCTGTGCTTGGGAGAAGGTGAGGTCAAGATTTTATAAAAAGACAGTGATCAGATGCCAGACCTCCCCTCCAAAACAGACAGACAAGGTGATTTAAACTGGTTAAAACACTGAATAAAGCCATTTCACACCTTTTGACTCTGCTCATTGGGGAAGGGCTGCTGACATAAAAAAAACTTTAAAACGCAAAAGTCCCTATCTGAAGCTAGTCTTTGGTTTGTAAATTTTGGGCAGGAACAACATGGCAGACTCCGTGGAAGAGGACCCTATGTTGGACTCCCTATGTAGATATAAATGGCTTATCAGACAACAAAAAAAAAAACTAAAAAAGAAAACAAAACAAGATTCGTATTCTCAGGTGATTATAAATAAATGAAAACATAATTATTTATATTTTATTCAATTTCTGATAATCCTTAAATCCTGAAGGCTAGACCTTTAAGGCTTTAAGGATTTATTGTCTTAAAGTTAGTAAAGGACTACAAGTGTCATAGTTCTGTGCTCAAGCTCTGTATCTCATAATGTAAATTTGCTAAACAATGTTTTCACTAACCCAAGCAAAGCTCATAAATCACAAATCTCATAACTGTAATCGTGTTTTATCTTGAAAGCAGGCTATTCATCAGTGCAAAGTTGCAGGACTAATACAACAGATATTATTATCTCAGTTACGAAGGAAAGGAAAGAGAGCAGAAGACTAAAAGAACTCCACGATGACAGTTTTTCATCTATCAACTGAACATCGATCATCTATATATTCCCAGCAGAGAGAGGGTATTGAATAAGTGCTGTGTAATGAGATTTACCTTTATTCAGAAACCTAATGAAAATGCCTTTTATCTTGTTTATTACGGGTGAGATTAGTAGCAATTTTGAGTGTTTTTGTGTATTCTTGTCCATGTGTATGTCTATGCCCTTTGTGTGTGTGCGTGTGTGTGTGTGTGTGTGTGCGTGTGTGTGTGTGAATAAGAGAGAGAGAGTATGTGTGTGGATAATATCTGAGTGCAGGCCATGCAGCTGAAGGTCACTCTGAATGGAGGTAGATAAATGAACTGGAGACACCAACAAGCTTATTACTGTAAAGCGTGTGCACAAGTAGCACACGCACGCTAGCACACACTGCAGAGACTTATTACTGCAACTGTAGTGACATGAATTGCTCCTCCTCTGATTCCCTCTCTCTGCCTCTCTCTAAATCTCACTGTGATAACCTCAGTTGCTGAGACTTATAGCCGCCGAGGCAGTGGGGCTGGAAACCAGTCAGAACATCTATACAATATAGTGCAACCCAGTTCAAAAGGCGTGCAACAAATACGACTTTTGTGAGGCTAATGATGTTATCACCCTCATTATTGTGGCTCAGTGCCTCCAGAGTCAAACTACCTTGCAAAAAAGTGTATAAATTGACCAAATGTCCTGAATTTCATGAATACATTAATATTCAGAACTTAATGTACTTTGTACCTACTTGCACTTTTTAACACTTTTTGTTCATAAAAAATGTTGAACTTAAAGGAGCAGTGAGGATTTAGTGGCATCCAGCAGTGAGGATTGCAGATTGCAACCAGCTTAAACTTCTCGCATGCACCAAGCACAGACTCGCGGTTAGAATTCCTTCATTGTTCAGGTTTTTTCAGGGACACAGATTATTCACAGGAGTCTTTTTATTTCCAAAACAAGCAGACCTGTGATTTACACTGGTATAAACAGCAAATAAATTAGTTTTACTTTAAAAAATAAGTGTTTCTCCAACAATGCTCATCAGGGAGGGGCTGCTTACTATGGTGGTTGGTGCAAAAAGGGTTTGCCCATTCTGGGCTACTGTAGAAATATGGCAATAGATAATGGCATATTCTGTGGATGAGGACCTGCTCTCTATGTAGATATAAACAGCTCATTCTATGGTATTGAAAAAATGGAGATACTTACTTCCAGGTAATTATGCACTAAAGAAATGGTATTTATTATATTGTATTCAATTTACGTATATTACCATAAATCCTACACACTTGTCCTTTAAAACTTTTTCATGTTAAAAAAGTGGCATTTTTTTTAATCAGTTTTCATTTAGTTTATATAAATATGATGCACATGTGGACAACAAAATTATCTTGTCTAATATACAAAGAATATGCTGGATAATGGCAAACCCATCAACCTACTGGTGCTTTTTTTTTTTAAATAAACAGTGAGAGTGTTTCATTAAATTATTATGATACAAGAATTAAAATGCTGGACATAATATTTTAAATTTACATCATGAATTTTAATATTCCATATCCCACTTTTATAATACTACAATATGAATTCAAATTCCAACATAACTGAGTATTTTCAGTTTTACCCAGTCACTTTTTATGCTTTGTCTGATCCTACTTCATGCTGGCAGACTGCCACCCCAAGCTTTAGGACAGAACCCAGACAGAAATGGCTCTGTTTGATATAAGATGGTCAGCACCAAGCAGAATCCTCTGAGGCTGAAAAATCAAGCCAACGTGGAAGTGCCAAAAAGTGCAACTCCTTAAATGGCCACTTTACGCTGCCTCCAGAAGTGATTCAATCCACATAAACCCCCATGGTAAAATGCCCAGTTTTACAGAAGAAATCAACATGCTTACAGCCTGGTTCAAAAATGGTTTTGGTCTCTATAGCTTATTTTAACATTCATTTATATAATTCATCCATTTACATTTTATTAAGGTTTAAAATTATGCATATACAAGGGAGGGGCTGCTTGAGTGACAGGCTGTCTGTGAGGCGTGGCTACAGTCTGTAAGTCAGCTGCACCCTCTTGTCCAAATATAGACACTTGCTGGCTCCAAAAAAACAAGATGGGTCCACAAACTAATAGGTGATATCACTGTAACTGTGTCCATTGTTTTATACAGTCTATGGTCAGCACATACAAAACTTTGTCAATATCTGGCAATAATTTATATAATAACCAGAATTTAAACATATTGAAGCATGGAGTTTAAACATGACATTATGCAAGCTTGAAGCTGAATTTCTGGGTAAACTGTGAAATATTCTCTGTCAAAATCTGAGAGAGTGCTGCACTACAAGCTATTGAAATCGACCCACATAACCTTGTAGACCTTTTCTGTTCAGAGAGAATATATGTCAGTTCTTTGTGGACAATTGGACATTTTTTGAGCAGGTGCAAGGAGGATCTCTCCAATCATTTGTGAATTAAATAAGAGAAAAACAAAGCAAGTGACAAGACAAAAAGGGACTGTCTGGATTTAGAGTGTGAACTGTTCACAGTTGTAATTGACACCCTGTTGGCCAAGCCTGACAGAAGATACGGCTCATTTCAAATTGTCGAGGTGTGGTTTTGTTTTTTAAAAAAAAACCACATTCACATCCCTCTGCTATCTGCATATTGGTCCTGAGGCTGCAGGGGAAAAGCTTGAAGAGGACCATGGAGGAAGCCATTCAATCTGAGCTATTTATGTTCAGACAAAATCAAATATATCTGCTTATCAACTGTTCAAACTAATAAAAAGACAGAACACAGCTAATATCTCCAATGTTGCCACTTATTACTGCTGAATTCATGTGCTTTTGATGTGGTGGGGCTTCACTCACCAGGATCAAAGTGTGCAGCAGTAATAACTGTATCTGCCTCAAGTTGTTTTTGCTTGGATTTATGTATTTTGCATTTTTAGCACTGCCCTGACTCTCTGGGTCAATCAGCTGGCCAGGCCATTGAATTCTTGCAGTGCTCCAGATAGCCAGTCTGGGCCAGCATTGCGTCTGAAAACAGGCCATCACTGCAATCTCTTTTATTGGTTAAGGTAGGGCTGCCTGAAAAAATAAAAAGTGATAAAAAAAATGGCTATAATAGCAATGCATAAAATATTGCAGACGCGTAATTGTCATAAATATGAAAATAACTTAGTCTTAACTGACTATTTACTAAAGCTGTACCTGAGCAGCAATTGTCCAATCATAGCTTAGCAACCGTAACTAGGCACAATAAGCCTATCAAGCTTTGGATTTTTTTCACATGCCAGAGGCATGCAAGAGACATGCAAGAAGCTTAGTAAGTAAATCCTACACACTGAACCTTTAAATTTGAACTATAGTTAAGAATATCATTTCAACTCCTACAATAGATACACCTTCATATATTCTGTTTATTTACCTTGACATGAGTTTGGCTTTTCCCAATCTCCTCTTTGAAGAATTCAAAACTCTTTGAACTGCCATGTTATGTTGCCTGTCTTGTCTGTAAGGTAATCTTGCTGAGTTAAAAGTGAGAGAAAAAGACAGCCAGGGAGTGATTGTATGGCAGAAAGACAGAACAAACAACAAACTCTCAGTTTATAATTCCACATCTAGTTCACAGACTCTAAAAGAGGCCCTTAGTTTTTGGGAACATGATGATCTGGATTCATGTCTCTTCGTTCAGCCTCATTGTGTCATATCTTGGCTTTCACACAACCCTTCATGGCCATGTCCCAACAAACCAGATTATGAGAAAGATTAAGCAACATTTTTGACAGTTCTAATGAAATCTGATAAGTGGATATGTTATGCTTGTTTGCTGTTTGGCAAATGGGAACGAAAATGGAAACAAACAAAATATTTTCTAAATAAATTATGATAAAAGGTAAAACATGGCCCTCAAAATACAAAGAAACATGACACTAAACTTTTGCCTGCAAATGCAAACGCTGTGGATACAGTACATGTACGTCAACACTATAATATGTATTTAAATAGACAGCCTGGTGGGAGTTCAAGTTAGTTTTCTGAAGTGACAGAAGATGGATGTGTTTTGTTTTCTGTGTACTTACATGTGTGTGTCTCTCTGTGTGGTGTGTCTGTCAGAAAACAAGTAAATCCAAGGTAGCCAGATATGCGTCACTCCATCCTGAGAGCCTGGAGGGTCGTTTTTAGAAATAACAGACTGGTGAGTGTAGGAGGGTTCTCTCACTTTTCCTTTCTTTTCCCCTCTCACATCTTTTTCTTTCTTACTTTCTGTGTCTTTCTTTCTGACCACAGGCCCTCCTCTCACTTCCTCCCACTTGCATTTAAGAGGGAAAGCATCTTAAGAGAAGCTGTCTTCCTTTTCAGACCCCTAATCCCTTGTCTATTCATCTTCTTTTCTCCCATCCTCTCTCTTTCACCAGACACTGAAATGTCAAACACATGATTATCTGCCTTTCTCTCCCTTATCCCTCCCAGCTGCCCTTCTCTTCCATCTTTCTCTTCTCTCCACTCTCTCGTCTGTGCTCTGGTTAGTTTATCTCTGATGGACTCTTAATCAAACCCATAAAAAGCAACTTTATCATGACTTCTTAATGTTAATTAAGTGTTGGTTGACTTGACAAATGTTAACTGGAGTTTATCCAAATATTCATCAGATATGGTTTTTAAAGTGGGTGTTGAAAACTGGGTCAGACCATTTTAAACACTGGCATTAAATCAATGCCGTTGTTACACTCCTGAAGTTAAACTACAATGATTTTGCTGTTTGTAAACAAATAAAGCTACAGATTCTTTATGCAAATAGTAATGAACTACATGTAATGAGTTCTTGTAGGCAAAGCCACTGTACACTCAGCAGAAATAAGGACATCTAAATAAGATTACATTTCTAAAATCAAAGCAATATATGCTTCTTCTTTCTTTATTTTTTTTATTTTTTTTTTTTTTACAAGATATGGGGCAATTTTTAAGTAAAAAATGTAATTTATTCCAAGCTTTTTTTGTCCTTAATTATCTTAATAAGACAATAAAAATAGTTAATGATATTTTATTTGTGAGTTACTTAATGTTTGAAACTAGAGTCATCAGAATTATAAAGCTGCTTGATCAACACTGACAAGTACAAAACAACTTTGTTGAAGTCAGAATTTATTTGAAGCATCTTGTCCTTTTCATCTCTTCACATATTAACGACAGATTATGATGAACTGAAGCCCACTGTTGTTTTGTGAGTCCTACACCACAGCACAGCAATCATATATTCCTATAACCAAAATTCAGTACAAAACAGAAACACTTCTCACACCTGGGGAACACACTATGAGTCAGTTGAACTATTGTACAGTTCTATACTTTTTAAAAGAAGTGAAAATAGCTTTCTCCCAAAGAACCCACAGATACCTTAAAACTAGTGCGGCCTTACTAACAAGTACATTTGTCTGGATATATAGGAAAGAATCATGAATTATTTTCTCAATATGAAGGAAAATAGGCTTAAATCTAGCAAATTCTAGTGATATTGTCTTAAAATGTGGCTATATGTAAAAAAATAAAATAAAATACATATACTGTATATATTTTAAAACCAGCACAGCTACAAGTAGGTTTGTCATCATACATCACAATGACCGACTAGCGACTATAGGCACATCATTTTGCTTATCTTAAATAGTATTTCCCCAGTTTTATTTATTTTCCTTGTTTTTGAGAGCTGACTTCTTGGTGAAAATCACACTGGGAAAAAACTTGAAACAACTTGAAAAAGTCAGAATTGATGGCAGTGAAATTTACTCCAAACTCATAATTGCATTTCGTGATGGATCTTTTGGATAACAACCACATGCTGCAGCTGCACTGGGATCAGATAGTGAAGATCACTCAGTATCTGGTACACAGATAAAGTAGAAAACTGGCAGAAAAGAAGTTGGATGAGAATCAACAAAAATGCCTAAGTAGAGGAAGCAACTCAAATAGTTTGAGATGAGCTGTCCGTCATGGAAGGCGAGGCAGTGGGGAGCCGTTAGGGAGCAAGACAGGAATGTCTACACCTAAAAGAGATGAAAGAATTCTGCAGGGCTGCAGCAGTCCCACAAAGCTTTAGAGCGGGAGATAAAAGCTTTCGGCAACAAACTAGATGAATCTGATATTGCAATGGTAAATCCTACCCAGAACCTTTTACCAGCCAAGATGCCTAAAGTGGCTGGTCTGAGGAAGTTTGACGTCATGCTCATATAGTTGAATGTAGGTAGTGTGACAAGCTGTCATACACCCAGCTCATGCAACAGATATGGAGTGGAAATGAAAAGGTGAGAGTCAGAAGCCATCAGGGCTTTGATAAGGGTGTGTCGTGCATGAAATAAAACTGATTTGATGCTGACAGAGCCTTAAAGAAAACATTAAAGAGAAAAACCTGGTGAAACCTTATCTTTAGGACTGACAAGCATCACAGCTTCTTTGTCACCAAAAATGTCTTGTTGGAATTGAAAGCCCATTCGTACGACAGACCTTTATTCCAAAAACAAAACAAAACCAAAAAAAAAAAAGACAAAACACACATTGCTTCAATAATTGCTGTACACTCTCACAAAGAGAAACACTTGGCTAATTATTATGCAGAATGATGTCATTAGACCTTCTTGCTTTGGGGAACGTATGATCCATCCTACTCTCCTTCTGATTGGCTTACCCTGAAATTCTCACCCTAACCTTGACCAGTTTCACTCCTCATGCCTAAACCTAACCAATCCAAGCAAAAAAGGCAATGACTACTAGCTAATCAAAGGCAAAAAGGTACGAATCATGTCTTTGTCATAGTTAAAAGGTCCAACGACATCATTCCACATGATAACTAGCAATATGCTTATGTTTGGGAGAGTGCTGCCTGCCCTTCAGAACAATGGATGTTTGTTTTAGAAATAATGGCCCACTGTACAAAAGGGCTTTTCGGTCCAACTGAACATTTTTTGGATTGTTGGGGCTTCGACATTAAGGGCTGTTGGAATCATGGGCAATTCACATGTGACATACGTTCTATACGTCACATGACATAATTGTTAACTTACATTCGTAAGGGAAGTTACATGACAAACTGATTTTGTTTAACGATGATCTTTTTACAAAACCTAACCAAGTAGCTTGTCGCCTAAACCTAAAGTAGTAACTATGTTTCCTATGAACATGGAAGTTTATTTCCAAAGGACACAGTAGCGAGTAATGCGCTGAAATTGAGAAAGGGGTCTCCACAGCATCATAGTTTGAAGCATAGGGCCACTGATCAAGATGCTGTATTTGATGACTTAGGAGTGAGAATGTGTTATAAACAGAGGATATGCTCACCACCGTTGCACCATTTTCGAATGATGAGGCAGGCAGAACAACAAGATTCTGTGACTGGCAAAGTATTTGATTAGTGAATGAGACATGAGAGACCTGCTGCACACAAACTGATAAGCGCAAATCATGAAGCTGCAGTCAGAGAAGTTAGAGAAGCACAGAGTGATAAGCACAGATGGGAGCGTGCACAGGAAGGATCAAACCAAATGGCAACCTGTGGTTCCAAAAGTGTACCGCGCTCTCATTCTGAATGAGCTGAATAAACAAAATGGGTCACTTGGGCACACAAATGCCATTAAAGTTGATTGGGGAGCTGTTTGTTCTTAGCCCTAAATATGAAGAGATACAAACCATTTTGTCACAAATGTGTGCATGTGTCTCAAGAATAGCAGAGAAAAACAGAGGGGCATGTGCACCCGTGATAAGTATTGAAACCAGTCAACCATTCTAGTAGGTTTCACATGACTATGCACGTCTAAAAAAACATATTTCTGTTCATTAAAAGACATATGATACATGAACCATTATACCATCTGAGCAAATGCAAAAACCAGCTAATAAGAAACGTTTAGTTCTTCAGAAATGCTGTACCACAACCAGAGACTTAAAGTACTCACAAAGAGAGGTTTAATGGAATTGTTGTCTTCATGTTAACAACATTTACCGATGAGCAGAAGTGTTCAGCATAATGAAGTGACTCAACACAGTCCATGTGACGGGTAAAATGAAACTGAGTGCATCTGGAATAGTTTCTAACATACAGACTTGACAAAATTCTGTATTGGGGATTAAAGACTAATCATAAAGCTTTAGGCACAGAGGTGACATAATGCTGTAAATACAGTTGAAGCTGCAGGGTGACATAAAGAAAATTCACTATATCCTCCACCTTGGCACATGCGCTACATGTAGTCTGCCAGCTTTAGGGTAGAAAAATCCATCAGAGGAGGTCGTACAGGTATAGTGTCGAGGAAAGGAGTGGTTCTATTTGCCAGGATTTGCTGCAGGTCATTAAACCACACATATTTCTCATGTTTTACCCCAAGCCACCACTCTGGTGAAGAGCAGTACATGTACGCTTTGTGTACGCTGTCACAACTTCTTTTCTTCTTTTCTTTACTGTAAAGTACAGCAGGTGCAAATACTTTTTTCCTTTTTGCTGAAAAGCTTGACAGCATCTGCATTTCTGAGAGTGAATGTTTTCTGAGAAGCTAGGAAATTTCATCTTCTAAACGTGGGCCAAGTTGTCTGCTTTAAAGAAACTTTTTGGTGGCAGTGCCAGAGCATTACTGGCTTTTAGGAGAAATTGTGCCCACACTAGCCAATACACCCTTGTGGACTATTTGTTTCTTTTCTTTTTGCTAAGTGATTGTTATGCCAAACCCACATCATCCTTAACTCCAGTCCTTGGCAATGAGTAATAGAGGGCACTCTTAGCATAATATGAAATTGTTCCATCGTGCTGAAAATAAAGATTGATAATGTGATTCATGCTAGCACATGAACCCGAGGTACCGAGCTTTGGCCAAGCACAGTTTCTTAAAATATAATGACGAAACTCAAGCACTTTCTTATTATTAAGGGCCCAAATTAATGCCGTACCTACTCTGACTTGAGTCTCAAGATCGTCCACAATGACTGATGGTAGGTTCAGATCTCTAGGTAGGGCTGTCAGACAGCTAACTTAAGCCTGCTGTCAGCTTTTTGATAAGTAATAATACGCTGAGTTCTTTTTTAGCCTCATTCTGCGTCTCTTTTCCTCTCTGGCTCCGATGCCAGACACCATTTTCCCTCACCAGCTTTGATGTTTCTCTCTTCCACCCTTCCCTTCTGTCCTTTATTCTAATCCACTTAGTCTCTCCTTTCTGTGTCTCTCTTTCCTCCTTGGCCCTCCCTGTCTCTCCCCAATCCTTTCCTCCCTGTAAAATTCAGGTGAAACTTCCCAAGTTAAGAAGCCGCTCTTCTCCGCTGCTGTCTTCCTATCATCCTTCCCTCCCATGCTAGCTGATTAGCAGCTGCTCTTCTCCACCTTTGTCCTTCCCTCACCCCTCCGCCGCCGTGCTGAGAAAATCCTGACTCAGAAGGAAAGCATGATATTTCAAATAACAGCTGAGCGGAGAGTATGAGTGAGAGAGACAGAGAAAAGACAGAAAAGGGAGAGAACAGAAGAAAGTAGTTACTGATGAATGGGCAGAAGGAAGACACAGAAATCAAGCTGTGCCGACACCGACAAGGAAACTGACAGGAAACCAGGATCAACAAAGTCAAATGCAGACGAGTAGTCAGACCGACACAAAAAATGAGAGGGAGACAGTTACAAGCAAATACAGAAACATAACCGATATGCACAATTATAGACCATAAGAGACGAAGGCTCGAACAGACAGTGGCAGAAAGATTTTTTAAACGTACTGTTTTACATTGCTGAGGTGTTAGGAAGTTAGAATGACTGCAGTAGTTGAAAAAGCACTAACTAAACATGTAAAATGTAACAAATGTATAGACTGATGTGAAGGTCAAAGACAAGTAACGTGGACGAAGTGGGGAAAAGTATTGGCTTATTTATACTCCCTTTCTGTATGGATATACAACAGATGGGTCCAAACATTGTAAACATCATTGCCCGCACACTTCCTGTGTCCGTTATGATAGCATAGATACAGCCAACAGATGGCACTGCGTTGTTGCACAACAAACAAGGCAACGATGGAGGGGGTTGTAATAATGTGCCTTTTAACGAAGGCAGTGGTGTAGACGGTTGTAATCTTTGAGAACATTAAATACATCACAACTTTTTGGCAGAAAAATTCTCTTCACAATATTATAGATTTGTTCCATTACATTTTTTTAAATGTCTTTGTTGTTTCCTATGGTCATATCTCGCTTGAACAACACTACACTGCCCTCCAACTCTCCGGTGATACTGCCAACACCCGTCTGACCAATTGTGAGTAGCACCATTGAATGTGAGCACATGGATTGGCTGTCACAGCTGTCAATCATAGTGGAAAAGCCCCATTTTGAAGAATTTCATAACTCATTAAAACTGAACTTATCATGAAAACAAACAGTTGAACAAACATCAGGGTGATGAGAACTACCTTCAGTGACAGAATCCATCTTTGGGAAAAATGTATTTGGTGTGTACTTTGAGTTTTTAGTTTGGCCTGTGTCCATTCACTAACATTGAGGGGCGGGCCTTAGGACCTATACTGCAGTCAGACACCAGGGGGTGAACGAGACTGAAAAGCCTCACTTTGGGGGAGCTGTCATGTTGTCCATCTTTACAGTCTATGGTTCTGACAGACTTACAGCTGCAGTTTACAATTGTAAACCTGTTGTAAACTATATGCAATAAAGCTGATTTAAAAACATACAAACCTGCAAATCTTTTGTTTTAAAAAAAAACAACAACAACAAAAAAAAGCCACCAAGTTGGCATCTCCTAACATTGATGTTAAAATTGCCCATTTAGAACCATGCATTTATCAAAAGGTAAAATATCTAACAACATTTTATAACATAATAAGAATATCACATAGACTGCAAAACTGTGAGAAGCTTAAATGAAAGTTACATTTTTGCTGCTGTAATCATCTCCCCTCTCAAGCTGTTGTCTGGACTGGAGCCTTCCCTTCCTCTATTCTCAAGTACTGTGGGCGCACCTGGCAAACTTACTGAAATCTCACAGGAACAAATGTTGTGGAGGTCTCATACTTGGCCTGTGACAGAAGAGGGGGAAGTGAAGATGACACATATATAAATTTTATTCATGGCCTGGAAGTATTTGCTATGAGCAAAAAAAGAGGTCATCTGTATGGAACACCGTTGGTCCACGTTAGGCAGGTAGACAGGCAAGCTGCCATATTTCATTCTGACTGTCAAATAAGCAGATGCTTTACAAGATAGACGGGATATTGTTCACAGTGAGAGAGACAGAAACGCATAACGTGTGAACAGTCAGACGGGCAGATCGGTTTGGCAGACAGGCTCGGAGGTTTGCAAATATGCAGGCCTCTGGGTGGGCAGACACAAACAAACAGAATGGCGAGCAAACTTTGAAATGGAAAGGCAGATACACAGACAAGTAAGCAAACAGGCACAATGAAAGACACACAGGCAGAGAGGAAGAGGAATGGAGATGGGAGGAATATTCACTCAGCATCTTATGACGGCATTGCTCTACTTTACTTCTCTGTCATCAGGCACACTCTTTCACGCACGCACACACATGCTTACAGACACAGACATACAGCCAAGCAATCCAGTGCTTACCCAGGCATGCCGGGCTGAGTGCCATCAAGAGCCAGGGAGAAGCAGCATGCAGCTTTTGAGTGCTTACACACAGACACGCACACACACCGAAAGAAAAAGTGAGAGAGCATTGACATCTGTTACTGGCTCTTGTTCAGCCAAATCTACTTATGCCACGCTAGACCAGAATTCACATATGTTATTCCTATGATGTGACTGTTCATCCAGTATTTCAATCTTCCTCACCCAGAAACCACAGAGCAAATGCCTATTCAAAGGCTCAGATGAACACAAACAGAAATGTTAAGACAACTATTTGGTTTGGAGCTATTTCTCACTTCTGGGCAGCATCTCTGCAGCGTGGGCTGCCAGATAAGATTAGTGAGCTCAGGTTTTGGTCTTTGTACAGGTAAGAATGTATCAAATCTGCCATTTTCTCTGAGATAAACTCGTCATTGCACCTAGCTGTTGTTTACCAAGAAATGGTAACAGCACATCAGTCTCCCTAAAACCACAAAATGTTGGTTTTTACATTTCTGTTTATGTCTCAATTAAACAATTGAGATACAATGGTAATCACTTCTAGAATTTAAGTGTTAGTAGATATAGTTTTTTAACTTAGGGAAGACTGCTGGTCTTGCTTTTTCTCCCTGCCTCTAGTCTTTGTGCTAAGCTAAGCTAAAGGCTTAAATCTGCACTCATACACGTGCATACCGACAGTGGATGAAATGACTATATGTAATGTGAAAAGTGCCATTCCTAGTGACAAACCCACGGAGAATTATTACCTGACTGCAGTTCCCCTGAGCTCTACACAGTGTTCAAGTATTGTTGATTTTACTGTTCATTTATTTTGTTTTCAGCCAAAGAGTAGCCATTTTAAGTAAGAAGAAGTAAGACATGCAACTATGAATTAACTGGGTCTAGACCTTTGAATCTGCCCACTCCACTGGGTTCAAGGTGACTGATTCGTGTTGCAGTAGGTTTCAGTTAAATTAAAAACAATCAATGAGCAGTGTAAGAGGACTGAATGAGCCAACTGGCACCAAGGGCAGGACTAACACCATTGTCAAGGTGTTGTCAAGCAATGAGGAGTTACAACAGCAATTGTGAGTGCTAACCCTTAAAGAAGACAAATGGTTCTACTGACACTCTTCTTAATCGACATGTCGTCTCAATACTGCCCAACATCTGTTCCATCTTAAAACCCAAGAAAGAAGGTATGTTTCTATGGCTAGGCAACAGTGTGGACATAGAATAGTGTCATATTCGGGTGGATATGCGGGTCTCTAATGATTCCTAAGGGGAAATCAGATCCCCTCTCCCAAGGAAATTTGCTGGAGTTGACATAATATCACACTGAAGATAAAGCAACTGTAAAAAATCTAGAAAACACCTAGAAAACAATGACAGAAGATTTCAAAATTCTAGCAACACTTATAGTATAAAGAACAACTTTATTTTAAGGATGGCTCAGAAGATTGCCTTAGCCCCACAACAAATTAATTAATTAATTAAGGTACAGCAAAACAAGGGAGTAACAATTGGCAGTTTTGACAGAGAAGAAAACATTACTTTCAGAAATAACTGAAAGGGACTGGGTCCCTATAGCATATTCAAGAGGAAAGAAGACATCACTTATACTCTAAGTACTTTTGTAAGAACCTGGTACATACAGCATATTTTGGTGGGAAGAAGAGATGACTGTATTGAAAAAATGTTGAACTGTTCCTTTAAACAATAAGCTCTGTTAGTTTTAAGTATACTCAAATATAAATGTAGGTCCTTGCCAGAATGTGTCATACTAATGATATCCAAGGTCTCATGAATTTCTCATTTTGGTGCTTTGAGAGTGCTTTTCTGTGCCCTGCCCTGAATTTAATTTCGACTTTATCCTGAGAATGTACTTGGTAGGTCATATTTCTAGTACTCTTATAGACAGTATTGTATATCTTGTTTTGTTGCTGCTAGAATGACCCAATGCCCTCCCCAGGGATCATTAAAGCTTTATGTTAAGAAGAAATACTTTACAAATCCCTCTTGGGGAAATTCAGTTTTTTTCACCCTATTGTTTTTTTTTTTTGTATTAAACACATATAGGAAAACAATGGTGGTAGAGAGATGCCACAGGGTCAGAGCCTTGCTCAAAGACATCTCCACAGTGCCAGAACTGAGCTGTACTAAACGTAGGAATACTGGTGTATGTTTAGAAAAGAAAAATAACACCTGGTTAAACTGCAGCCGTCACTGTGCTCCATGCTCCAACACATATCATATACGTGTTTTTAAAAAAGCTGTCAAACTTTGTCATTAATATGCTGGACTATTCAACACCGTGCCTGAACCGCTATCCCACTCTGCTGTGCTTGTCAGGTTCAGCTTTAACGCTGCGATAAGGGAAGACTGCAAGGTTTCTCACTCGAGTCATGCCTTCTTCTGTAATATTGCTCACTTACAGCATCAAATCTCTCCCTCTCTCGTTCCCCTCTCTGTAATTTAGGTGTGAACTCCTACATTTGCAGCCGCTATGTTCTGCCTCGCCTTTTCCTTTATGCGCTTCTGCCTCTTCCTCCTCTTCTCTTCTCTTACCCCCTCTGGCAGAGAAAATGATCCAACTTAAAATGAAAGTGTGACATTTAAATGAGCAAGAGCAAGAGCAAACACAAGGAGTAGAAGAGAGAGAAAGGGTGAAAGAGGTAGAAAAAGACTGGGGGAAAAGACTGATTAGGTAGAGGAAAGGACACCATCAATTGACTCAGTGCGGGGAATAGGGGTTAAAAGATAGGAGAGAAAGGGAGGAAAATTAAAAGGAAATGTGAACCCCCAAAGCATTGGTGAGTTCAGCCCTGCCCTCATTTGAAATGGAATCACGAGCCGATACCCATGTCATTACGACTCTTGCACATATGGGAATTGTGTGTTAAGATTTTAACATAACTGGTAAATTAAACTCTCTATAAGGAGGGGGTGAAGAAATAATAAAAGCAGAGTGCTTCATATGTGTTTAAAGTTCTTTGAATTTTACATCTGAGTTTAATATAGGTAGTAAATTTGCCTGATCTTTATACATGCAAATAAAAGTCTTTCTTCCTCTGATAGAGAAAATGCTGAAATAACTGCATTGCACCAGAAAATTGCATTAAACCCTGTTTCATTGGCTGGTAAATTAGTGCTAATGTATGCTGCTTGGACAGGTGTCAATGTAAATTCATGTTTGATATGATAATCACATGAAGGGGCTGCAATGGCAGGAGTTTGTGTTTATGTTGTGTGTGGAACATGTCTAGGCTGTAAAAAACTAATTTCTCCCATGCATTAAAGACCAGGACCTTTTTCCATTGCTACAGATAAGATGCGCAGAGCTGCGCCAGAGATGGGCCATTTCTGGAAAAGGTCCAAAAGCGAGCCCAATCGCATCCGAGCGGGAAGACTTGATGTCTTGCCAACTGCAGCTAACCCCTTTTCCCCCTGAAACAAGCATGCTTGTTGCTCACCTGTCTGTGCAAGAGACCAAAATGTCCCCTGAAGCATTGCACAACACACTGACTAGCAAAAAAACCAAAAACTGCTTGACTTGAGGCAATATCAGATGACTTGGAGGTCTCTGATTGATGATTCGAATCTCCAACTTTCAAGAGGCAGCCCTTGTTAATACAAGCTGTCATCAGGTAACGACACACTTTCAAGTGGGTAACCCTGTTAGGATGGAAAAGCAAATCAATGCTGTGCTGACGTGCTAAGTGAAGCCTAATGAAGTCAAGCCAAGCCATCACAGGAGTGTGAAAAATGCATCTTTCTATCTATAACACCAAAACTATGATAGAAAAGAGTTGCGATGAATTGCACAAAACTCGGATATTTCAGTTAAGATGAGGACAAGGTCATTTATATTGTCTGCATCACATTCCTGTCTCACAGAGGCATACACAAGAAATACAGTAAGCATTATTATCCACACCACATTCTTGTAATACCATAATGCTAAACCTATGTATATATTATATGCATTTATTAGTGTCGATAACCTGTCTTTAAACAGATTTTTTAAAAAAAGTTTCTTGTGAGCAAGGAACTCAGCTGTCTCTATGACAACTGAACAAATTTCACCTGCTGAGGCCATCATTATGTGGATATGTGATTGAAAGCTCTGGGAAAAGCTAGTGAATCTTGACTTAAGATTGAACAGAAGAATACTCTGCAGCAATCAAAACTAGATGACCCTTTTTTCCACCAACTGATGATCTCTGTGCAAGCCCAGTAAGGCTGAGAGAGAAAGTATACTCAGAGAGCTCTTTAAATCATTTCTTATTTTCCTGTCTCAGGTCTCCCTCCCTCACTTACCCTGTGTGGATGTTTCCTCATGATATGTACTTTACTCAGCCCACAGTGTCTAAGTCTGAGTTTGGTTATCTTGATAGTCACTCTTCTTTCATCTGAAATTAAGATATCTTCCATTTTCGCAACTTCCGGATTCAAAATTAAAGTCTTGAATTCCCTGCACTGTTCCACCTCTCCCGCCCATATCAGCGAACCGGTTCTGACTGAGCCTAAGTCATATGTGAAATGGCATCTTGAGAGAATTTGACTTTTTGGATCATTATTAATGTTAGAGAGCTTTGTGGGCACGGCTCAACTTTTTTTTAGATAAATTTAGTAAGATTTAATAAAAAACAGATAAATTAAAGTAGTTTTCAATAAGGGTTTACCTTCATCCCCCCCTATAAAAAACTTGATACCCATTTCTTTTGTAGCAAAAACATATCACAGAACAACATGTTCTCATCCCAACTTGTCACATGGTGCCGCTCTGTCAGCGTCCTCCTGCATCTACTTATGGATTAGGCAACAAAGTCACAGATGGTCAGGTTTAGGCAAGAGAGGCACATGGTAAGGTGTAGAAAAATAAGCCTAACATCCACATGAGAAGCAAACTCTGGACTCCTGCATGAGAGTCTGTTGTTTGTAGGACCCATCAACCTCCCCTCCCTCCTTATAACCACACTCGCACTCCTTATTTTGTGTTGTAACGGGCAACATTATTACTTGACAACGTCCTTCTGCGCTGCGTGCACAGGCACCCAGTTCCGTCTGACCGCGTCCTCAAGTGACGCCACCCGTGCCAGAGAATGTGGCATGCCTTGTACCATTGGGCCATCTGCCAACATATAATAGCAACGACACCTGTTCTGTTGGGATGCGTTCTCATGTGATGCCGTCCAGTCTCGTTCCAGGTGGACACCGAAAGCACTATTATGGGTGTGATCCTGGCACACACCCTCATGTAGATTTCCTCAAATGATCTGTAAACATGCTATAAATAATCTTAACCTATTTTCTTGGATGATGGCATGAGAAACTTTTTAAAAAAACTTTCAATAAAGTTTTGGGAGCTTTAATCCAGTGTGTGGATACCATCCATTTTCTCTCCTAATCAGACACAATAGCTTAGCATCATTATGTGTGAATGCCTAAGGTGCCAAAAAGCCATTGAGCTTACTGTCTCATTTGTTACACAGAAAAAAAATGAGCTTAATCTGTGTACCCACTGGTGAGTGTTTTTTTAAAAATGTATGGGTAGTGGTATGTACATACTTCACACTTTATTTCTCCATGTGACTGCTTACAAAAATGACTTGTTTTTCACATTTCCTGGATGAAATAATAAACAGATAAATCATAAATAAATTATGATTCTTTATATGCTCAACTTTAAAACAGGACTGTATGACGCCTTTGTTTACTTCAAGCCAATGCACACACAATGCGTCTTAGTCATTCAAGCTGCATCTAGGAAAACATTTATAGGCTTCTAAATATAGCTACGATTGAATCTCAGAAATATAAATATCTGTCCCTCAGGCTGTCATCTATCATTGTTACACCCTAAAGATGGCCCTTCTTCTCAAAAACAGAGGAAGTATTCCTTGCCTTCCAGACATCTAAAGCATGAACTTAAACACAAGCAAGTTGGAAACTTGAATCCTGGACACTCACATGCCAACAAGTCATTCATTTTGTAACTTTAATTGCTAACATAGGAACTGACTGCTCACTAAATCCCTCCGGTGAGCAGTAATTGTCCAATAAAAGCCAAGCACCCATGACTATGCACAGCAGGCATGTTGAGCTTTGGATTTCTTTGCATGTTGAAGCAATGTGCATGGAGAAGCAGGAGTTTAGGAATGTTTAGGTATGACACCAGTAGAAGTGCAATTTCAGAAATTGTTTATGTAGGTCCCATTAGGGGGTAGGATCAAACATCTCATGTACTCGAGTGAGCTGAAGGACTTGTTGGTAGCAACAGGGAGTCAAAGGTCAAATAAAGATGTAGTTGAACCAATCTCTTAATTACAACACTGCTCTACAACACTGTCAGTGTCTGTTAAATTGTACTCAAGTTGTTTCAGTTGTGAAATATTGCAGCCTTCACTGATTCTGTGGCTGCAGGGTAAAAGTGTACATTACATACAACACAGCAAATGAGATAATTCATGTGTCATAGTGTGTAGGCTGATTTGGCAAGTGCAAAGAGGAAATGATACAGCTTGAAGACTTTTAAAAGCATAATCCGGAGAGTTTTTTTCCACATTTCTTTTTCTGAGTATAGGATGTATTTTAATGCCTCTGACATCCTAATGATGTGTTGCTCCTTATGCTCTCATGTCACCTGGCTCAGTGTGAATGTGAATGCCCCGTTTAATACTCCCAGAGCAAACACTGAATACATGAGCACGTTTTTGGTAAACATTTGGTAAATTGTGGAAAAAACAAATGCATAAAGACCACACATCAACATGGAACAAACACTTTGCCAAAAAGCAAAAGGTCACGGCAGGCTTTAAACTAAACATCTCTTCTGCTATGAATGTGCACTTTTACTTAGTGTGATCAACTCACATGCTAATCACCTTGTTGTGCTAACGTATTGCTTGATGCTAACAGCTAAAAGTTTCCAGGCGGATCTCGTGCATGCATCAATCTACATAACGTCCGGCTGTATGCACTGGAGCGTGACCCGTAAACCATGAGGGTTCTGCATGCATACATGAAGAGTTAAAGCACTAGAACTGCGGTATATTAATCAGGAGAAAAGAATGAATGCAAGCTCTCACCCTGCAAAAAAAGCTTTATTACCTTCCAGACTATATGTTTCTCACAATGTGTTTGAACTCATGAGAATCATCTGCTTTGTAAGGCTCTCCAGAGAAAGAACTTACTGAAAACACTGGCAATGAAACACAAGAGCTAGGTAAGTGAGAAAGCATGTTGTCAGGACAACAAACTCGGGAACCTAAGAGAAAAAGGAAATGGATGAGGATGATACATTCAAGTTTACTGCAGAGACAACCTCTAGTGACCCAGATTCAGATTCTTGTGCTCTCACCTCTATGAGCCTGAAGGGGGTGATAAGGAAATAGAAAGCTTTAAAAAAAAGTTTTTATCGGAGCTCATACACAAAGAGAATCACCTTGGCTTTTGGCTTTCAGACAGTTCAACTCTAACTGTCTACCTTTTTGCTTTGGATCCTCTGAGAAAACTTTCCTGTTTTTTCTGGGTGTCAGCTTGTTGAAATAGACCCTCATAACCTTTGAGACAAATGGGAAAGCAAGCTAATACTGCTGTCTTTTGTAACTTGAAATACTGCTGACACAGTTTCATTTCTCATGTTGGTCAGTTTCTTTAATGTCAGAGGGTCTTGCATATTTTCTGGTTTTTAGATTTCTATGACACAAAACTGGCAAATGCAAATTAAGCATCATAAACGATACAAGTCCTCCAACCCATACGACCATATAAGTTGTTTGCTCGTACCCTCTAGTATGACCCACAGGAGAATTTCCTGAAATCACAGGTAAGGTGTGATTGATAGAGCAAACAGGAGAGATAGAAAATGGATATAGACGGAGATATAAAAGTGGATGTACAGTAATGTTAGAGTTTAGAGTGTGCGCACAAATATGCTGCAGCTCCTAAAGACCTGTACAAATGCCCTGTTTCTTGTTTACTGACTGCTGAGTGAAGTGATAAGGATTTGAGTAAGTAGAGACTACAGCCCAAGAGAAATCAAAATCTCCCCTGTGTTTTTTTTTTTTACCACGATCTGGAAGCCACAGCAGGAAAAAGCAAAATCTCATGATAATTTAATTGCATTGTTAACTCACTGTAAAAAAAAAAAAGGTCTTTCAAACTCAACAGAAACAAACAAACACAATTATGTGGAGGTCTGCAGGGAAGTTAGCTCACCACAACAGTTGCAATGGCTACTGTAGCCTACACTAACACTGTCCACCACTCTGACCATCCTGCTACATTAATTTGAATGGAAATGTCAGTTCTTCTGTCGCTCTATTTCTATGATCCTATATGACCGTTAACTTTTCTTTAAAAGTTTTAAAACACATGGTTTACACTGTGAAACAGTTGCAACTTCACCAAAACTCCTTCTTCAGAGTTAGGCAACAAAACTTGTTGGTTAGGTTTAGAAAAAAATTTGACTTGTGTTAATAATGTAGGGTGCATGCGCAAATCTAATCTGACACTCAACACAAAACTGAGAGAGCTGAAGAAACAGAGCGTTCTATTTCTCCATGAATTAACAAATGGCATAGTTAATCGCACACTGACTCTGTTCCGCTCTCTGCTGCTGCTTCTCTCCAGATGGAGTGCCTAGAGTACACTCTTCCAGCACCCCAAGGTTATGGACAAGTTTGTGCCAAAGTGTGCTCCGGCACTCCGAACTCACCTGTTATGTAACCCGACATATGTCATGTGACATACAACACAAATGTATTTAACGTTTATTTAACCAGGTTGGTCCCATTGAGATTAATAGTCTCTTTTTCAATGGAGACCTGGCCAAGACAGTCAGCAGTGAAAACATAAAGTTGCAGACAGAGACACAAAAGGAGACAAAATACAATTCACAAGCACTAAAACAAGCATTAAAAGAGAACTATCTATCAGCCAAAAGGGAATTCTCTGGGGGTCATTTGTAAAACCAGCCAGGCTAAAGACAACAACATTAATCTGCAACTCTTTCATTTTAGATTTAAAGACATTTAGCGACACCAGCTCCTTGAGTTTCAAGTCATTTTGCAACAAATTCCAGGGTGAGAGTGCAGAACACCCAAAAGCCCTTTTCCCAATTTCTGTGCAAGCATTTGGGACCAAGAGTGTAAAGAGGTCCTGAGAATGCAGTGAGCACTGTCCGGAACATTTCTGCGTGATGAAAACACAAAGATAGACTCAATTTTGACTTTTGGTTTTACGAAGGATATCAACAGCAGTCTCCTGGGTAAAAGTTCCATGTTTGTTGGATGAACCCCATCTCCTCCCTTTGTTGACTGTCTCTTTTATAAACGAATGCACCAGACTTACACATTTGCTCCTGTCATATATTTTTTTACAGCCACTAGGATGGTAACAATAAATGTAAACAGTAAAACAGTACTAAAAGTAAACAGTACTATGATCACAGTAAATGTGAATATGGGTCGTAATCAGCTGCTTGAAACAAACAATCTATGTAGTTGTATTATGGTGGATAATCTCGAAGGATACAATCACATTTTGTTCTATATCACTTCAGTGCCCCAAGTGCTGACCTGGTGCAAATCAACAACAACTTCAAAGTCTTTATATTATATACAGAATATTGTGCATCCCCTTTGCTATCTTCCTTGCCTCTCCTCATCCTTAGCTGCACCAGGATCAGAGCAGATGCTGAGCATTAGTTGGAAATATCCTCCCGTCACAGCAGATGGCCAGCATCAGGCACAGAGGCCTCATATCTTCCATCTATTCAATGGTTCCCCCCTGATCCCAACAAGTCCTCTGTATGAAATTACATTCAGAATATAACGCAGTGAAAGTGTTGTGCTTTTCCATTATTCACTTATATTGTATCATGTAGGCTTCAACATGTTGTTTGTTTTATTTATATATATATATATATATATATATATATATATATATCTAAGCAAATATTTATGATTGTTTTGTATAGCAGTGGTGTGTTAAAAATAAACAATTTGAATGACTTCCCTTCTATCAACACTAATATTCATGCTATACAGTTAAGCTTAC